>NC_056436.1:73490470-73615470 GCF_018296145.1 Oncorhynchus tshawytscha | reverse complement strand
TTCTTATGTCATTCTCGCTGGGACCAAAAGTTTAAAAAGTGTTGATAGGGGACAGAATGTGGTAGGACCATCAAATAATTGTCATATACATTACATATACATTACTCCACATGGGACAGGATATTGGAAATGTAATCAAAGCCTATTGGATGATAACTTGTTTTTAACTAGGACAGAATATATTTATAACGGACATTTTCAGATATAACACAAGTACAGCAGATGCCCTTATTGTATGGGGCACTTTTAAATGTGCCTTTAGAGGCCATGCAATTCAGTACTCATCAATAGAACAAAAGACATTTAGGTCAAAAGAGTCCATATTAACAAAGGAAATAGAAGGAGTAACAGTACAGATAGATAGTAATAAAAACTGTATCATAGAGGCACAGAATAAGTTAGAGAAAAAACAAAAGAAATGGAGGAACTTAGTCAAGAAAGATCCAGTGTAATATAGTATAAAAAATCAATCGAACTGGATGGAATACGGGGGAAAAAGTAACTAATTATTTTTTATTCTCCAACATAGAAATGCTACCAAAAATTATTTCCTGAAACTTCTTATAAATGATGGAGTCACTCATGATTCACCAAACTATATTTTGAAATAGGAAGCAAAGTACTTTAAGCATATGTTTTCGTTTCAGTCTCCTGCATCTCCACTAACCAAAATTAATTGTACAAAAAGACTCATGTGAGGCCAAATTACAGAGGAGGAACTTCTTGATGCAATTAAAGCCTTTAAGTCCAGGAAATCTTCAGGGCTGGATGGCATATAGGAACGTTATTAGTATGTTTTAACCACTGCTATAAAAATGGTAGATTATCAGATACTTAACAAAAAGGTCTCATTTCATTAATACTGAAACAGGACCAAAGTGGTACCTATAAAGATCCAGTCCATTTAATTGGAAGCCCCTTACACTTCAATGGTGTGATGCCAAAATTCTGGCAAAATGTATAGCGCATAGAATTCAAAAGGTATTGTCGGATATAATTCATCCTAATCAGACAGGTTTTTTTTACGTGGACAATACATTGAGGATAATATAAGACATGTACTGGAAACAATAGAACACTATGAAGTATCTGTGAGATCAGGCCTGGTTTTCATAGCTGACTTTGAAAAGGCTTTTGACAAAGTATGACTCATTTGATTCATTTATAAATGCCTGGAATATTTCAATTTTGGAGAATCTCAAGTAAAACAAGCTTGTCCGCTATCGGGATATCTATTTATTACGGCCATAGAAATGCTATTCAAATCAGATCTAACAATAACATTAAGGGCTAGAAATCCAGGGCTTAAAGAAAGGTGTCATTGTACGCTGATGATTCATGTTTCCTTTTAAAACCACAATTAGAATCCCCACACAGCCTCATAGAGGATCTAGATACTTGTTCTAACCTCTCTGGATTAAAACCAAATTATGATAAGTGTACTATATTATGAATCACAACATTGTTTAACTTTTACATTACCGTCTAGTTAACCAATGAAATGGTCTGACGGGGATGTGGACACACTCAGTATTCATATCCTGAAAGAAAGAAAAGATCTCCCTACGATACATTATAATAGAATGTAAGCAATGCATAAGATCTTGCTAGCATGGAAAGGAAAATACCTGTCTATTTGTGGAAAAATCAACCTGATTAACTCTTTAGTCATATCCCAGTTTACTTATTTGCTTATGGCCTTGTCTACACCTAGCAACCTGCTTTTTAAATTATATGAGCAAAAGATATTCCATTTCATTTGGAACGGCAAGCCAGACAAAATGAAAAGGGCTTGTTTATATGATGAATATGAATTTGGAAGGCAGAAATGATTAAATCATAAAGCACTTCAACTCTCACTAAAGGCTTCAGTCATACAAAAGTTATACTTAAATCCAAACGGGTTCTCTAGCAGATTAGTAAAAATGTCCCTTGATCAAGAATGGCCTTTTTCTCTTTATTCAGATTAGAACCTCTCACTTTCGGTTATTTGAAAATAAAATAATCTCTAAAATATCGCTATTTTTACTAGCCATAGAAAGTTGGTTGCAATTTCATTTTAATCCACCAGAAAACACATAACAAATAATACAACAAATATTGTGGTTAAACTCAATTATTCCAATTGATTAAAAAAAACACTATTTGGGTAGTAAAAATGCTTAACAAGAATATCATCTTTGTAAATGATATCATAAATAGGACTGGTGGAGTTAGGTCACACATGCAGCTATCAAAAATATATGGAAACATCTGCTCTACCCAAAATTACAACCAAACTAACTACAACATTACCGCAAAAATGGAAGAGCCAAAGTAAGGAACTTGTCTGTCGGCCCTGCATTAAAGACCAAAATTGGTTAAAAAAATTGTGATGAAAAAGTATACCAGTTGCTGTGCCATATAGATAGCAAAAGAGTTGGGAAGAGATTTTCAATGTACCGATTTCGTGGCACATGGTTTATGAGCTCATACACAAAACGACGGCGGATTTAAAACTTCAAATGTTTCTATTTAAATGCTTATACAAAATTCTTGCAACCAATAGAATGTTATATGTATGGGGGATACAACCATCCCAGCTCTGTAGATTCTGCTGCGAAGAGATAGAATCATTCTTTGTTTTGGTACTGTCCATATGTAGCTTGTTTTTGGTCGCAGGTTTAGGAATGGCTGAAGGATTGCAACATTTACCTGGATCTAACTCTGCAAATAGCACTTCTGGGTGATTTGAAAAGTCAATGTGAATCGATCTATAATACAATAATATTTTTAGCAAAAATGTTTATCTATAATTTACAATCTGTAGAAACTATGAGAATAGAAAGGTTCAGAACTTTAGTGAAACATCACAGCAAATAAAAACAAATATATGGCAAATCAAAACTGGATGGTCTTCTGAGATACAGTAAATGGGAAGGGTTGAGGTTAGCTGAGGGATGGGACTATATTATGTAGAAGCCTAAGTGTTGTTATCCATTAGTTTACCCCAATTAGGGGAGGGGTGGTAGGGTTAGGGGAAAATAATGAAGGAAAATATATGAAAAAATATAAATATACACAGTACCAGTCAAAAAGTTTGACACACCTATTCTCATTCAAGGGTTTTTCTTTATTTTTACTATTTTATACATTATAGAATAATAGTGAAGACATCAAAACTGTGAAATAACACATATGGAATCATGTACTGAAATAACAAAATTATTTTTAAACAAATCAAAACATATTTTATATTTTGGATTCTTCAAAGTAGACACCCTTTGCCTTGATGACAGCTTTGCACACTCTTGGCATTCTCTCAACCAGCTTCACCTGGAATGCTTTTCCAACAGTCTTGAAGGAGTTCCCACATATGCTGAACACTTGTTGGCTGCTTTTCCTTCACTCTGCGGTCCAACTAATCCCAAACCATCTCAATTGGGTTGAGGTCTGGTGATTGTGGAGGCCAGGTCATCTGATGCAGCACTCCATCACTCTCCTTCTTGGTCAAATAGCCCTTACACAGCCTGGAGGTGTGTTGGGTCTTTGTCCTGTTGAAAAACAATGATATTCCCACGAAGCGCAAACCAGATTTTTTATTTTTTATTTTATTTAACTAGGCAAGTCAGTTAAGAACAAATTCTTATTTTCAATGACAGCCTAGGAACAGTGGGTTAACTGCCTTGTTCAGGGGCAGAGTGACAGTTTTTGTTTTACCATGTCAGCTCGGGTATTGCGATCTTGCAACCTTTCAGGTTACAAGTCCAACGCTCTAACCACTAGGCTACCTGCCGCCCCCAGATGGGATGGCGTATTGCTACAAAATGCTGTGGTAGCCATGCTGGTTAAGAGTGCCTTGAATTCTAAACAAATCACAGACAGTGTCTCCAGCAAAGCACCCCCACACCATCACATCTCCCCCTCCATGCTTCACAGGGGGAACCACACATGTGGAGATCATCCGTTCACCTACTCTTGAGTCTCACAAAGACATGGCGGTTGGAACCAAAATTCTCAAATTTGGACGCATCAGACCAAATAACAGATTTCCATCAGTCTAATGTCCATTGCTCATGTTTCTTGGCCCAAGCAAATCTCTTCTTATTATTGGTGTCCTTTAGTAGTGGTTTCTTGGCAGCAATTCGACCATGAAAGCCTGACTCACACAGTCTCCTCTGAACAGTTGATGTTGAAATGTGTCTGTTACTTGAACACTGTGAAGCATTTATTTGGGCTGCAATTTCTGAGGCTGGTAACTCTAATGAACTTTTAAACTCTGAAGCAGAGGTAATTATTGGTCTTCCTTTCCTGTGGCGGTCCTAATGAGAGCCAGTTTCATCATAGCGCTTGATGGTTTTTGCGACTGCACTTGAAAAAACTTTCAAAGTCTTGAAATGTTCCATATTGACTGACCTTCATGTCTTAAAGTAATGACGGACTGTTACTTTTACCAAATAGGGCTTTCTTCTATATACCACCTCTACCTTGTCACAACACAACTGATTGGCTCAAACTAATTAAGAAGGCACACCTGTTAATTGAAATGCATTCCAGGTGACAACCTCATGAAGCTGGTTGAGATAATGCCTAGAGTGTGCAAAGCTGTCAACAAGGCAAAGGGTGGTTACTTTGAACAATCTAAAATATAAATAAATATATAAAATATAAATATATTTTGATTAGTTTAACACTTTTTGGTTACTACATGAGTCAATATGTGTTATTTCATAGTTTTGATGTCTTCACTATTCCTGTACAATGTAGAAAAAAGTCAAAGTAAAGAAAAACCTGGATTGAGTAGGTGTGTCCAAACTTTTGACTGGTGCTGTCTATCTGTCTGTCTGTCTGTCTGTCTGTCTGTCTGTCTGTCTGTCTGTCTGTCTGTCTGTCTGTCTGTCTGTCTGTCTGTCTGTCTGTCTGTCTGTCTGTCTGTCTGTCTGTCTGTCTGTCTGTCTGTCTGTCCCCGTTCCGTCCGTCCGTCTGTCTGTCCCCGTTCCGTCCGTCCGTCCGCCTCTCTCTCTCTCTCTCTCTCTCTCTCTCTCTCTATCTCTCTTGCCTGCCTCCTGCCTGCCTGTCTGTCTGTCTGTCCTGCCTGCCTGCCTGCCTGCCTGCCTGCCTATCCTATCTATCTATCTATCTGCCTATCCTATCTATCTATCCTATCCTGCCTGCCTGCCTGCCTGCCTGCCTGCCTGCCTGCCTGCCTGCCTGCCTGCCTATCTGCTTTGTCTCTTACCTCATATATGAGGTAGTGCTCTTTGATTCGGTACTCCTCCCACTCTCTGCTCTTGGGAGAAGGTGAGGGCGGACTCTTCCTGTGTTCCTCCACCTCCATACTCATCTGCTTCAGCTTCCCCTCGTGAAACTGCAGCTGCTCCTCCTACACCAATCACAGCAACCCATCAACCAGCAGTAACAGCCAATAAAATACCACAATCAATCTAGGGTGCACTCAAATTATGCTATATTTGTAGCTGTGTGTGTACCAAATGTGTGTAAGAGAGTGTGTGCATGCATTGTCAATGTATGTGATTGAACACACACACATTAATGAATGTGTATGTGTGTACCTGGTTTAGCCGGGTAGAGGAGGAGGGCAGTAGAGGTCTACAGAACGTCTTCATGGAGCCGATGGCAGCAGGGAAGGCCGGGGCAGAGAACAGAGCTGCTACCAGGTTAATACGAAATATCCACGACATCATCTCCTCCTCACTCCTACAGAGAGAGAGAGAGAGAGAGAGAGGGAGGGAGGGAGAGCAGGATAGAGAGAGAGAGAGAGAGAGAGGAAGAGGAAGAGAGAGCAGGGGAGAGAGAGAGAGAGAGAGGGAGAGGGAGGGAGGGAGAGCAGGATAGAGAGAGAGAGAGAGAGAGAGGAAGAGGAAGAGAGAGCAGGGGAGAGAGAGAGAGAGAGAGAGAGAGAGGGAGGGAGGGAGAGGGTAGGAGAGAGAGAGAACAGGAGAGGAAGAGAGAGCAGGAGAGAAAGGGAGAGAGAGAGAGGAAGAGGGAGCAGGAGAGACAGCATATATTATTATTATTGTAATATGAGAGAGAGTATGACACAATTTGCGACAAAATAATATTTGGCTAATAATATTAATAATATTCGACTAATAATAACGCCACATTTCTGTACATCATGAAAGTCAGTTATCATTGCATGACAAAATAACAATGTGCATTAGCGGACACAAAGCTGGTTCCCATGAACAGGCCTCCCCTACAGGCCAGAGCAGCAGAGGACCTACGGTGCCTGCAGCAGGGACACTCTCCTGTCAGAGAGAGAGAACAGGCCTCCCCTACAGGCCAGAGCAGCAGAGGACCTACGGTGCCTGCAGCAGGGACACTCTCCTGTCAGAGAGAGAGAACAGGCCTCCCCTACAGGCCAGAGCAGCAGAGGACCTACGGTGCCTGCAGCAGGGACACTCTCCTGTCAGAGAGAGAACAGGCCTCCCCTACAGGCCAGAGCAGCAGAGGACCCGGTGCCTGCAGCAGGGACACTCTCCTGTCAGAACAGGCCTCCCCTACAGGCCAGAGTAGCAGAGGACCTACGGTGCCTGCAGCAGGGACACTCTCCTGTCAGAGAGAGAGAACAGGCCTCCCCTACAGGCCAGAGTAGCAGAGGACCTACGGTGCCTGCAGCAGGGACACTCTCCTGTCAGAGAGAGAGAACAGGCCTCCCCTACAGGCCAGAGTAGCAGAGGACCTACGGTGCCTGCAGCAGGGACACTCTCCTGTCAGAGAGAGAGAACAGGCCTCCCCTACAGGCCAGAGTAGCAGAGGACCTACGGTGCCTGCAGCAAGAACACTCTCCAGTCAGAGGTCTTTAGTTTGAGGACGTTGGGTCTCTTGCTGTAGTCTGTAGCGCGGGTGGCTAACGCATGGTGGATACGCACAGCGTTCTTCAGGTCCCCCTCACACAGCTCTGCATCAGCCTTATACTCATCCTGTCAACAGGGGAGACACACAAATTTAACATTGTCAGAGAGCTCCTACTACTGTGTGTGTGTGTGTGTGTGTGTGTGTGGGGGGGGACAGAGAGAGTCACACACACATGCAGCTGAGCTACCACTGCTGCATCCCCTTGTCACCACTACTGCAGTGGTAGAAGTCTGTTTCTATGGTAACGGAGAGGTATCTGGTACCTTCTGGAGATAAAGGATCATCCCCTTTAGAACCGCATAGAACTTCTTCCAGCCTCGCCGTCCTCGTGGGGCTAGAGAGAGAGGGAGAGAGAGAGAGGGAGAGAGGGAGAGGGAGAGGGAGAGGGAGAGGGGAGGGAGAGGGAGGGAGAGAGAGAGAGAAAGACAAAAGTTATTTTTAACATTGTTTAAATCTCAATAACTGAAGGCTCATGCATTAAGAAATCCCATGTGTGTGATTCTGTGTGTGTGTGTTGTTGTGTGTGTTTGTGTGTGTCCTCACTGCGTTTGCCGTCCATGTCTGCGTGGCTTTTGCGGGTCAGGACACCATGTTTATAGGTGACAGCGTTGAGTAGGATGGGGATGGCGATGAAAGGGTTATTGCCATCCGTTACCCTGGCAACCCCCCTCTTCCCCCCTCCCTCACACTGCTCCTCCACCAGCTCTGATAGACTCTTCCTGAACTCCTCTTCCTCACTGCAATACATCAGATATCAGATATAACATAGGACACACACACGCACATGCACACACGAACAAGCATCATACACACACACACACACACACACACACACACACACACACCTGAGAATGGATACTCACATTGCCCATTCAAGCTTCTCGTTCTTTATTGAATTATACAGCACCTAAACAGGAAGAGGAAGTGAAGAAATCAAAATGGTGAGAGAGAAAACTCACATTACACCTCATTGTACTGAATGAACTTCAGAGAAATGTCAACTTTGGAATCTGACTAATTATTACATTAGCAATATTGTCCTAGCATTGGTTAACACACCTTTAATAGGTCTTTAGGGAAGTCTTTGCCATCATTTAGGCTATCCAGATTACTGATGAACTGCTGGCAAGACATCTTCTTCCCAATGTTCTGGACAAGAGAAACAAAACCACACAGAGAATTAAAGCTAAATACGGTATCTGTTGAGAAACCTTTGAAATATTGACCACTAGGTGTCAGTGCTGTGCAGTTAGGGCACTAGCTATTCACATCATCATGCACTATGTGTTGATTGGTTACATTACAGCCACAGATATACTGTATACTGTACATGGAGAGACACAGAAGAGGTTAGTGCTAAAAACCACTTACCACCTACGGAGCAGGACAACCAGAGGATACACAGAGGTCACACAAAGGACAGACAGAATGCAGGAGGATATGAGAGGAGAGGAGAAGAAAGGAAGGAGAGAGGGAAAGATTGTGAGAGCGCATGTTAAACACTGGCTAAGAGTTAGTATACTGTGGTATTTAGTAGTAGGAGACAGAGAGAGGAGGCAGAAGGAGACAGAAAGAGGAGGCAGGAGACAGAAAGAGGAGTCAGAAGACAGAAAGAGGAGGCAGGAGACAGAAAGAGGCAAAAAAGTAGGACAGAGGACAGAAGAGACACAGAAGAGAGAGAGAGAGAGAGAGAGAGAGAGAGAGAGAGAGAGAGAGAGAGAGAGAGGAGCTATGTTGATGCAGCACATGATTTGTAAACAGGTGTTGCCTGGCTTAAGGAGGGGGGGGGGTATTCTTAAAGACAGCCAAGCTAAAAATATAAATACAATGAGTCGATTGCAGTAGGAGGGATCCTGCCTTTACATTGATTTCCATCCATCTCCACAGATTGTAGGTTTGATAACAGAGCTGTACATACGTGTCCATGTAGATCAGTGTTGAGCAGCATTAGGGCGCAGGTTAACGTATGGGCTCCGTCTGTTGGAAGAAGAAAACGTGTTTTTGATTGTTATCTAAATGTCATGAGTGACTAGCTTATATTTTGAAGTCTCAACAATACCTGGCATAATACTTTATAATATGCCATTCTAAATGTGAATGTAAGAAATGTCATGTTTTTTAAATGTTTTTTGGGAGAATCTGGTTGGGGCAGCTCCACCTCACGGGCAAAACCTTTTAGTGGCCTACCTCTTGATGACGAAGAGTAAAATGAGCAGCTCTAATGTTAATGTCCTGTAATTCTACACATTTTGCCATGGGGCGTAGAGAAATCATTGCAGTTTTAAAGTACAGTTTTGACAATTCTACACATTTTCCCATGGGATGGTGAGAAACGATTTAAAATGTATAGCTAATTTCCAGCAATTCTACACATTTTCCCATGGGGCAGAGAGAACATTCTGTAGTTTTAAAACTCATTTAATGCGATTCTGCTCACTTTGCCATGGGGCAGACAGAACATTCTGTAGTTTTAAAACTCTTTTAATGCGATTCTGCTCACTTTGCCATGGGGCAGACAGAACATTCTGTAGTTTTAAAACTCATTTAATGTGATTCTGCTCACTTTGCCATGGGGCAGACAGAACATTCTGTAGTTTTAAAACTCATTTAATGTGATTCTGCTCACTTTCCCATGGGGCAGACAGAACATTCTGTAGTTTTAAAACTCATTTAATGCGATTCTGCTCACTTTGCCATGGAGCAGACAGAACATTCTGTAGTTTTAAAACTCATTTAATGCGATTCTGCTCACTTTGCCATGGAGCAGACAGAACATTCTGTAGTTTTAAAACTCATTTAATGCGATTCTGCTCACTTTGCCATGGGGCAGACAGAACATTCTGTAGTTTTAAAACTCATTTAATGCGATTCTGCTTAATTCGCCATGGTGCAGAGAGAACATTCTGTAGTTTTAAAATTCATTTAATGCTATTCTGCTCACTTTGTCATTGGGCGGAACTAAAACTCTATTCTAAAACTCTATTCTAAAGCTAATTTCCTGCCATTCTACACATTTTGCCATGGGATGGAGAGAATCTTTTTCAGTTTCAGAGCTAATTCCACACATTTTGCCATGGGATGGAGAGAATCTTTTTCAGTTTCATAGCTAATTCCACACATTTTGCCATGGGACGGAGAGAATCTTTTTCAGTTTCATAGCTAATTCCACACATTTTGCCATGGGATGGAGAGAATCTTTTTCAGTTTCATAGCTAATTCCACACATTTTGCCATGGGATGGAGAGAATCTTTTTCAGTTTCATAGCTAATTCCACACATTTTGCCATGGGATGGAGAGAATCTTTTTCAGTTTCATAGCTAATTCAACACATTTTGCCATGGGATGGAGAGAATCTTTTTCAGTTTCATAGCTAATTCCACACATTTTGCCATGGGATGGAGAGAATCTTTTTCAGTTTCAGAGCTAATTCCACACATGTTGCCATGGGATGGAGAGAATCTTTTTCAGTTTCATAGCTAATTCCACACATTTTGCCATGGGATGGAGAGAATCTTTTTCAGTTTCATAGCTAATTCCACACATTTTGCCATGGGATGGAGAGAATCTTTTTCAGTTTCAGAGCTAATTCCACACATTTTGCCATGGGATGGAGAGAATCTTTTTCAGTTTCATAGCTAATTCCACACATTTTGCCATGGGATGGAGAGAATCTTTTTCAGTTTCATAGCTAATTCCACACATTTTGCCATGACTTACAATGCCTTCAGAAAGTATTCACACCCCTTAACTTTTTCCACATTTGTTGTGTTACAGCCTGAATTTCAAATAGATTCAATTTAGATTTTTTTGTCACACACAATACCCCACAGTGTCAAAGCGGAATTATGTTTTTGGGGAAAAAAAGGCTAATGAATTAAAAATGAAAAGTTGAAATGTCTTGAGTGAATAAGTATTCAACCCTTTTGTTATGGCCTAAATAAGTTCAGGAGTAAAACTTTTCTTAAAAAGTCACATATTAAGTTGCAAGGACTCACTCTGTGCACAATAATTGTGTTTAACATCTCATCTCTGTACCTCACACATATAATTATTTGTAATGTCCCGCAGTCGAGCAGTGAGTTTCAAACACAAATTCAACCACAAAGACCAGGGGGTTTCCAATGCCTCACACCTATTGGTAGATGGGTAAATAAATAACAATTAAAAGCAGACATTGAATATCGATTTGAGTATGGTGAAGTTTTAATTACACTTTAGATGGTGTATCAATAAACATAGTCACAAATAAGATTCAGGCGTCCTTCCTAACTAAGTTGCCAGAGAAGAAGGAAACCGCTGAGGAATTTCACCATGAGGTCAATGGTGACTTTAAAATAGTTAGAGTTTAATAGCAGTGATAGGAGAAAACTGAGAATGGATCAACAACATTGTAGTTACTCCACAATACTAACCTAATTGACAGAGTGAAAAGAAGGAAGCCTGTACAGAATAAAAAATATTCCAAAACACGCATCCTGTTTGCAACAAGGCACTAAAGTAAAACTGCAAAGAATGTGGCAAAGAAATCTACTTTTTGTCCTGAATACAAAGCGTTATGTTTGGGGGAAAATCTAACACAACACATCACTGAGTACCACTCTTCATATTTTCAAGCATGGTGGTGGCTACATCATGTTATGGGTATGCTTGTCATCAGCAATGACTAGGGTGTTTTTTTTTGTTGATGAAAAGAAACAGAATAGAGGGAAGCACAGGCAAAATCCTAGAGGAAAACCTGGTTTAGTCTGCATTCTAACAGGAAAATTGACCTTTCAGCAGGACAATAACCAGAAATACAAGGCCAAATATACACTGGAGTTGCTTACCAAGACAACATTGAATGTCCTAGTTACAGTTTTGACATACATTGGCTTGGATTTCTGAGAAAGAATTGTAAATGGCTGTCTAGCAATGATCAACATCCAACTTGGCAGAGCTTGAAGAATTTAAAAATATATATAATTTGCAAATAATGTACAATCCAGGTGTGCACATCTCTTAAGAGACTTATCCAGAAAGACTCACAGCTGTAATTGCTGCCAAAGGTTCATGCCAACATGTACTGACTCAGGGGGTTGAATACTTATCTAATCAAGATATATTAGTGTATTATTTTTCATATTTTTTGTTACAAATTTTTGAATTTGTCTTCCACAGAGTATTTTGTATAGATCCATTTTAATCTCACTTTGTAACACAACAAAATGTGGAAAAAGTAAAGGGGTGTGAATACCTTATGAAGGCACTGTATGCCGTGTTAATATGCTATCTGAGTGAGCGTGACCAACAAAGTTCATTGGGACCCCCTGGAAGTCAGGGCCACGTGCCTTGCATACCCAGTCAGTAAATGGGCAATGATAACTACAAGGTTTAGATAGCTGGCTAGACTAACTTACCAAGTAATCTATAAAACTGACATGGGATAATTGAGTGACTGCCAGTGACTGAGATAACAAGAAAAAAACTGCTTATGCACTACCAAATGTTTAAATTGCACCTTGTGAGTTTTACTGTCCTGACTTTCTAAAAAAAGGAATGGGGGTCTGGGCCCCCTAGCGGCCATGAGTCCCTAAGCATATTCTTATGTCGCTTAGTGGCAAGACCCGGCACTGGTTATTCATTCAAGGCAACAAAGCTGTTATCGTCTTGTGGTGGAAAATGTTATGTTTGTGCTCTTCTAACAACCAATTTCTGTGTTCACGCAAGTGATTGATTGAATGAATCTTCACTATTAGTATGTGCAATTTGGCAGTACGCCCAGACCCTTGTTTTGAGAACGAAAGATATCTCAGTTTCAAGGTCTCAGTTTAGAGAGAAGTCTCGTGAGGTACTGGTATGAACCAGTATTGGTCGGTCACATGAATGAAGTAAACGTTAATGATGAATTCATTATGAATGATGAATAAGCTATATCATGCAAATATAACTTGTCTGCAGTATATAAGAGAACTAACTAACAAGACTGCCCCGGGAGAGTTCCTGATCAACATGTGTACTTGGTGCATTGAGTTGGTTGGAACCTCTCCAGTGTGCTGATAATAAAGAATGATTAATAAAAGATTGACTTTGAGTGTTCCTGTGTAGAATGTCCAAGACAGTCTTCATTTTCATCCTCATCATAGTCTTCACAAACCTCCCCAACACCCTAATTATAATCATCATCACCATCATCTTCTTCATCATTATCATTCCGTTCGGATATGTCCTTTCCTTCGGGGGCGAGGGCTGTGGGGTTGCAGACACAGAACCTCTTAGAGAAGTGGACCAGGATCCTTTCTCTCTCCTGGGTCTCCCCCATCAGAGGAAAGGCTTTCAGAAAGTTCCTGAGAATTAGGTCAAAGACCAACGAGTGAGAAGGCAGTATTGTTTTCAGGCTAGAATGCAGAGTGTATCTGTCCGCACAGTGATATAGGCCATAAGCTACAGTCTCCATTTCTAGGCTTACTCACATTTATTTTTGAAATCGATAATGGCGTCGTATGTGTGAGGCTAAAGTAGATTAGTACAATACAATGCAGTGCACATTCATTCAGTGTAAACGCAGTGTAAGTGTGGTTCACCACTCCCAATACAAACATGTTCATTTACTCTGGATATCTGCATGCTGTGGTTTAATACATGCATTCAAGACAGTCCCAAATCATGGCATACTGTATTATCGGAGGTGACAGTTGACTGTATAGCAAAATAGAGGCACACTACAGCTCTATACTCAGATAAATCAGTATTAGGCTAATGTGTTGTGAGCAGTGCTGTGAGAATAGTGCTGACTGGGTTTACCTCAGGGCCTTGTCCAATGACAGACCAGAGAAGTCAAAGAAGCTGAGGTACTCTGACGCCACCAGCTGGCTGAACTCATTACTGCATGATAGACAGAGAGAGAAGGGATGGGGGAGGGAGAGAGAGAGAGAGGAGGAAAGAGAAGGGAGGGACGGGAGCGATAGAAAGAGAGAGAGAGAAAGAGAGAGAGAGAGAGAGAGAGAGAGAGAGAGAGAGAGAGAGAGAGAGAGAGAGAGAGAAAGATCAATATGAAGTTCAAGATGATACAAAATACAACATAAACACTGTGAGACATGCATGTGTATCAGTGACTAACTGAATGACTGTGTGTGTGTGTGTGTGTGTGTGTAGTCTTGTGTGTTTGGTCTTGTGTGTGTTTGATCTTGTGTGTGTGGTCTTGTGTGTGTTTGGTCTTGTGTGTGTTTGATGTTGTGTGTGTGTGGTATAGTGTGTGTTCGGTCTTGTGTGTGTTTGGTCTTGTGTGTGTGATCTTGTGCGTGTGTGTGTGGTCTTGTGCGTGTGTGTGTGGTCTTGGGGGGGGTGTATGCCTGAAACCGCACTTCTTTCCCAGGTGGCGTGCCACATCGCAGCGTTTGAAGCCCTCCAGGTAGAACAGGCGCTTGGCAAGGCGTTTGGCGGCGTTACATTCGGCACGGCAACCGTTGGCAAGGGTGTCCGTGCTGCCTCTCTCCAGCTGCTCCAGACCGCTCGGCTCTGAGTCCGACAGCACGTCAGTGACGTTGGTATCACTGAGGAGGACGCACACAGGGACATTCAGAGATTAGGACAGACACTCTCCACTTGATAACTGTGGACCTTGCAACATGTGAGGTTGGCATTGTTAAGAACACAACACACACAGACAGATCTCTGTGGACCAACCAACATGACAGCCTTAGTGAGCTGATAGTATGGCACCTACCTGCCTCACAGAACAGTGCCCTAGCAGGACCACTGACTGGCAGTCATGAAGATGAAAATATAGAATGTTATGATGATATATGGGAGCTATAAACTCCAATTTCAAGACCCTTAATGACATAATGTCCTCTAAAGAAAAACCTGTCCATTTCATTAGACAAGAATAAACAAACAGATACGATAAGAAATATACGAATGTGTGATATTTTATCAACACGAAAGTTACATGGCAAATTAGATATGATTTTTCTCATATAACCCTGATTCAATAATAAAAATCCCCTGAAGACACAAAGATAGAATATCTGAGACACAGTCCTTATATCTCTCTATCCCTCTAACCAAAAACACATAAAACATCCTAAACAAACAGTACTGAAATAGTGGTAAAAACAAACGTTAAAGGCCTCAATACCAGACCAGACAAGGTGTACTGGTCGACCCTACCATTTTAAGTGTCTCTTTGATATTGTCAAAATTCTCTCTATAAACGATCCGGATTGTTCTGCATAATCTAATTAGATCGACTTCATTCATTCCTACATTCAATACGCCTTTGCACGGTAATGTGTCGGTTGCCGTGGACACAACGGGCGGCGGAACCCGGTGTCCTAGAAGGAGAGATGACAGGCACAAATACTACCCCTCCCAGGTTGATGTCTCCTACCTCACAATTACCCACAATCCTCACTGCAGGCAACAACGTGCCTTGAGCACAAGCCTCGCGCAAGGATGGAACTATCCCCAAAGGAGACTAGGTACTCATACCTCCCTCTGTACAAGGAAGGTGTACTTTTCTTCCCCCAGCTTAAGACAGGCGAGGAGCTATCAACAAAATAATTGCCATTCTATTCATCATTATCTTTCACATGCATGTGCAATTACTGCCCTTCCCAGGTTGATGTCGCCTACATCACAATTACCCACAACCCTCAACTAGGCAACAGCATGCAATGAGCACAAGCCTCACACTATCGCCAAAAGATGTCCAAACCTGCCCCTAGGCTACAACATGTGTTTTTTTATCTTCATATCTTACAGATGCATTTCCCTAAGCTACTCTCCACGTTGGCCACCATGCCTAATCCTAACCACATTTCTGTTCATAAGAAAATTGTCGATCTCCTGAATAATGAACAACTCGTGCCAGCCTGGGAGTCACAGCAGTGAAGACATACAATGTCCATCAACTGCACAACACACAGTCCTAAATTGAACCGTATTCCCTATAGTACTTTTGACCAGGGCCATTTAGAACAAAGACACTGACTCACAGCCACTGCCATTCAATATGGATTTTGACCCTTGATCTTTATCTTGGATGAAGTGAACTACAGTACAGTTCCATGTACCTTTCATTGTAACTATTATGCATTTGAGAAGTCATGAGTAGATTTCCCCTGAATAGTAAGCTCATTTAAAAGTGAATCAGTGTGCGTGTGTGTGTCTGTGTGTGTGTGTGTCTGTGTGTGTCTGTTTTTTGAGCTCATACTTAGAGCATGAGACAGCATGTCTGTGACTCACATAGTAATCTCTCTTTCAGTTGTACTGTGTGCCATCCAAACCTAGACCAGCAAGGGTGTGTCAGGTGAAGAGCATGAGGGCTGTGTCTGTGTGTGTTTCTGTCTGTCTGTCTGTCTGTCTGTCTGTCTGTCTGTCTGTCTGTCTGTCTGTCTGTCTGTCTGTCTGTCTGTCTGTCTGTCTGTCTGTCTGTCTGTCTGTCTGTCTGTCTGTGTCTGAGTGTGTTTCTGTCTGTCTGTCTGTCTGTCTGTCTGTCTGTCTGTCTGTCTGTCTGTCTGTCTGTCTGTCTGTGTCTGTCTGTCTGTCTGTCTGTCTGTCTGTCTGTCTGTCTGTCTGTCTGTCTGTCTGTCTGTCTGTCTGTCTGTCTGTAACTGTCTGTCTGTCTGTCTGTCTGTGTCTGAGTGTGTTTCTGTCTGTCTGTCTGTCTGTCTGTCTGTCTGTCTGTCTGTCTGTCTGTCTGTCTGTCTGTCTGTCTGTCTGTCTGTCTGTCTGTCTGTCTGTCTGTGTCTGAGTGTGTGTGTGTGTGTCTGTGTTAGAAAAAGGGGTGAGTGTGCATGTTATTTATGAGTAGGGGTGTGTGTGTCTGTGTGTTTCATAACTGAGGCTTGTAGCTATACGTGCAATCACTGGCATCCTCTGTGCAATGTCTTGATGGAATAATACCAAGGACTCAGCATTAAGCGATCCAACACAACACCAGTGTAATATACCACTGGATCATTCATAACCTACTGCCCCCTCAGTCTCATTCTGTTATTCAAACCCCAACACTTCTAAAATAACACAGCATTCACTGATGCTGCACTACAGTATATTGCCGTGACACTACAGTATACTGCCGTGACACTACAGTATACTGCCGTGACAATACAGTATACTGCCGTGACACTACAGTATATTGCCGTGACAATACAGTATATTGCAGTGACAATTCTGCCGGGACACTACAGTATATTGCCGTGACAATATAGTATACTTCGTGACACTACAGGGTATTGCCGTGACAATACAGTATATTGCTGTGACACTACAGTATATTGCCGTGACACTACAGTATACTGCCGTGACACTACAGTATACTGCCGTGACACTACAGTATATTGCTGTGACACTACAGTATATTGCCGTGACACTACAGTATATGCCGTGACACTACAGTATATTGCTGTGACAATACAGTATATTGCCGTGACACTACAGTATACTGCCGTGACACTACAGTATACTGCCGTGTGTATATTGCTGTGACACTACAGTGACATACATACTGCCGTGACAATACAGTATACTGCCGTGACAATACAGTATATTGCCGTGACAATACAGTATACTGCCGTGACACTACAGTATACTGACACTACAGTATACTGCCGTGACAATACAGTATACTGCCGTGACAATACAGTATACTGCCGTGACACTACAGTATACTGCCGTGACACTACAGTATATTGCCGTGACAATACAGTATACTGCCGTGACAATACAGTATACTGCCGTGACAATAACTGATAAAGGCAAAGGAATTATAGTCACTTTTTTAAAAAGGAAACAGAGCAGCTTGTTAATTCCTAGGGGCATGTTGAACAACGTTGTTGCCAGTCTCCCATAAGAGTGAGCAATGTGTAGCAAGGTCAACAGAGATGGTTCAAATGTATTGGGTCAACAGAAATGGTTCAAATGTATTGGGTCAACAGAGATGGTTCAAATGTATTGAGTCAACAGAGATGGTTCAAATGTATTGGGTCAACAGAGATGGTTCAAATGTATTGGGTCAACAGAGATGGTTCAAATGTATTGGGTCAACAGAGATGGTTCAAATGTATTGGGTCAACAGAGATGGTTCAAATGTATTGGGTCAACAGAGATGGTTCAAATGTATTGAGTCAACAGAGATGGTTCAAATGTATTGGGTCAACAGAGATGGTTCAAATGTATTGGGTCAACAGAGATGGTTCAAATGTATTGGGTCAACAGAGATGGTTCAAATGTATTGGGTCAACAGAGATGGTTCAAATGTATTGGGTCAACAGAGATGGTTCAAATGTATTGGGTCAACAGAGATGGTTCAAATGTATTGGGTCAACAGAGATGGTTCAAATGTATTGGGTCAACAGAGATGGTTCAAATGTATTGGGTCAACAGAGATGGTTCAAATGTATTGGGTCAACAGAGATGGTTCAAATGTATTGGGTCAACAGAGATGGTTCAAATGTGTTCATCCGCGTTACAAACCCATTATAAACTGACCAAAGTTCGAATCATACAGATAGTTCATTGTAACGTTTTTTTATACGGCATAGTCAATTAGCTATTCTCAAACGTATGGCAATTATACTTCAAGTAGCCACATTTTTCATGAAAGTGTTATTAAACTGTTTAGTGGCATATCCATGCTTTAGTTGATTTGCAACGTCTGTCAAAACTGTTCCGCTCAATATTGTAATTGCAAATACAGCACACACTCCCGTTTATTCTGAGTCTGACTGACACAAGAAACTTCAGAACAACTTATCTGTGGGCGAAACCATAAAAAATACTTACAGAAGTTCGAGAAGCAAGTCGAAATGACAGTCATATTCCTCTTTCCACATTTTCTCTCCCGCGTTCGAGGATGGGAATCAGTGTCAATGAGCGCACGACATCATCCAGCGGTGTTGGATAAAATCCGGCATTAGTCTTTGGCGGTATTTACCCAGAGGCTTAAACAATCAGATTTTCGTCAGTCTTTTCCGACACAAACGGGACTCGAAGCACTGCATGGTTATTACGCGGTTTAAGAGCACATACTTATCTAACTATAGTGTTTGTAGCCTACACAGTGTGAATGGATATTAGATTTTTCCCTTGAAGGTTCTTGGAAGTCTCCCTCAAAAAAGAATGTGAGGGGCGGAGCGACAGACCACACAATCTACCGAATTATGTTCCTAAATCTTGTTAGTACACACTCACTTCGATGATCATTCAGGTCTGTGCCTAACCCATTACGCCACTCCCTCCCTGGTCTTTTCCAACGGTTGCTATGTTGTGATGCAAAGAAAAGGCTGTTTTCTCTTGGCCTAAAGGCCCAGAAACCACATTGTTAACACAACTCTTCAAAATATCAGTTATATTCTAAAAATGTGTCATATGATCATATTCAAAGGCAGGTCCACTTCTACGCCACAGCTATGGTAATTTCCCTCTACAGTGCATTCGGAAAGTATTCAGACCACTTGACCTTTTCTACATTTTGTTGTTACAGCTTTATTAAAAAATTAATTGAATCGTTTTTTTCCCTGATCAATCTAAGTACAATATCCCATAATGACAAAGCAAAAACAGTTTTTTTAGAAATGATTTCACATTTATAAAATGAAATGAAAACTAAAATAATACATTTGCATAAGTATTCAGACCCTTTCTCAGTACTTTGTTGAAGCACCTTTGGCAGCAATTACAGCCTTGAATCTTCTTGGGTATGACGCTACAAACTTGGCACACCTGTATTTGGGGAGTTTCTCCCATTCTTTTCTGCAGATCCTCTCAAGCACTGTCGGGTTGGAATGGGAGTATCACTGCACAGCTATTTTCAGGACTCTCCAGAGTTGTTCGACCAGGTTTAAGTCTGGGCTCTGGCTGGGCCACTCAAGGACATTCAGAGACTTGACTCCTGCTGTGTGCTTAGGTTTGTTGTCCTGTTGGAAGGTGAACCGAAGGTGAACCGTAACCCCAGTCTGAGTTCCTGAGTGCTCCGGAGCAGATTTTCATCAATGATCTGTATGTACCTTGCTCCGTTCATCTTTCCCTCGATCCTGACTAGTCTCCCAGCCCCTGCCGCTGAAAAACATCCCCACAGCATGCTGCTGCAACCACTATGCTTCCCCGTAGGGATGGTATTGGCCAGGTGATGAGCGGTGCCTGGTTTCCTCCAGATGTGACGCTTGGTATTCAGGCTTGGTATTCATGGTCTTAGGGTCGTTTAGGTGCCTTTTTGGCAAACTCCAAGCGGGCTGTCATGTGCCTTTTACTGAGGAGTGGCTTCCGTCTTGCCTATCTACCACAAAGGCCTATAGCTTGGTTTTTGCTCTGACATCCACTGTCAACTGTAGGACATTACATAGACAGGTGTGTGCCTTTCCAAATCATGTGCAATCAATTGAATTTACCACAGATGGACTTCAATCAAGTTGTAGAAACATCTCAAGGACGATCAATGGAAACACAATGCACCAGAGCTCAATTTGGAGTTTCATAGCAAAGGGTCTGAATACTTATGTAAATAAGGTATTTCAGTTTTTCAGTATTTGTAACAACCTGTTTTCACTTTGTTATTATGGCGTATTGTGATGTCATTATGGGGTATTATGGGTAGATTGATGAGGAAAACGATTAATGTAATCAATTTTAGAATATTTCTGTAACGGAACAAAATATGGAAAAATAATACTTTCTGAATGCACTGTATTTGGCCCTAGTGTTGTGTATTGTGTTGCCAACCATCTCTGACTCACCCTCCAAAAGCAGAAGAAGACGTGGACTGGTGGCATTGTGATAGGTATAGATATCTGGCACACACACACACACACACACACAGTGGCAGATATTAATCATCTACTCTGACACATCAATACCTACTCCCTCTGTTTTTAAATTCCTCCTTCCCCCTTCTAATCTTGAGGAATCGTGGAGACAAAAATAAAGTGACAAGGGGAGGACAAACAGACAGAGGAGGGGAGAGAGGGAGGTGGGGGATAGAGAGCCCGATAAGGTAGGACAAAGAGAAGAGAATAGGCACCTGGGACCCTTATCTAGACTAGACCTTATAGACAGCCATTGAAAGCTTGACAGCCATGATGTGACAGGACCACAATAGGCCCTGATCACTAAGCTAGCAGGAAACAGGATGTTGTCATCAACATTGTGATGCAAGTCACTGACAAGGATTCTAGTGAAGAAAGTGTTTATATAAGGCAGTCTGGTCTCACAGAGTTTCAGCCCCCCAGCTCTATCTGACTTCTCAAATGGCCACCACATTCTAACATTTCACTAACATCAGCATTCCTTTCTAGCAGGCATCATAGGCCCGTGAACTCAATCATGACGTCAAACGATTGCAACGCAACCTCCAAAAGGAATACTTTGGAATCTGGGTTGAACGTTTATGACATATTTATGAGCTCTCACTCCAAATGTTAAATATACTCCTGCAACCTCTAGAAGAACACCATAGGAGCAGTAACAATTGGATACAATAGTCTTCAACTGTTTTGTCCTGGTTGAGGATCAATGACGTAGGGTCTGGAGAAAAAATATACGTAATAAATGTCCTCTCAGTCAATGGCATCGAGTGATACAGTCGATGTACGTATAACATGTAAATAAAATACAAAGGCAGCTAAAAATGCATGTAAATAATCCAGTGAAATTATCTGGTGTGATTTAAGTATCTCCCAGCCAGGTCACCTGTGATACAAGTCAGGATTCAACATCCACCCATGTCTGAGGACATCGGGAGATTACGTTGAAACCGTCCACTAGGGGCAACAGTGAGCGCTGTTACATTCAAGGAGGTTTCGTTGTGGATGGGGAGGGTGGATGGTGGATGGGGATGGTGGATGGGGATGGTGGATGTTGGATGGGGATGTGGATGGTGGATGGGGAAGGGGAAGGGGATGGGGATGGTGGATGGGGATGGCGGATGGGGATGGCGGATGGGGATGGCGGATGGGGATGTGGATGGTGGATGTGGATGGTGGATGGTAGATGGTGGATGGGAATGGTGGATGGGGGATGACGGATGGGCGTAAGCATCTGCCTTTGGTGCCAAAGGCTGCATATTCGAATCCAGCTATAGAAAATTGAATTTTATATTTTTGCTTTATGCCTATCCCAAACCTGAACCATTACCTTAACCAATGCCTAACCTTAAGAGTTAATGCCTTAACCTAAAATCCGACTACTAAGTGGACTGGACAATCGTTTTTGGAGAGATTGAGAGCTTTTCAGTGATAACCACCATTAATATTAGCAGCACAGATGCGCAGCACAGTTCTGTTCAGCAGTGGGAAGGACGAGCCACACCCAGCACACACAGCCTACATCAGCTGGTGAGCTGAGGGGGAGCAAGTGATGAGTGTGGGCAGACAGGCTCTGCCCTGGTTCCAATTATACTCATCGCACAGACTACTCTATTTTTTGCTTCCCCGTAGCTAACCAGTCACCTGCATTCTAGTTAGCTACCCTTTGCCAGGTAATTTTTTTATTTCACCTTTATTTAACCAGGTAGGCCAGTTGAGAACAAGTTCTCATTTACAACTGCAACCTGGCCAAGATAAAGCAAAGCAATGCGACAAAAACAACAACACAGAGTTACACATAAGCAAACGTACAATCAACAACACAAAATAAAAATAGAAATGTATACAGTGTGTGCAAATGTAGAAGAGTAGGGAGGTAGTCAAAAAATAGGCCCTAGCGGCAGAAATAATACAAATTTAGCATTAATACTGGAGTGATAGATGTGCAGATGATGAATGTGCAAGTAGAGATACTGGGGTGCAAAAGAGCAAGAGAGTAAGTAATAATATGGGGATGAGGTAGTCGTGTGTGCAATTTACAGATTGGCTGTGTACAGGTACAGTGATCGATCGGTAAGCTGCTCTGACAGCTGATGCTTAAAGTTAGTGAGGGAGATATAAGACTCCAGCTTCAGAGATTTTTGCAATTAGTTCCAGTCATTGGCAGCAGAGAACTGGAAGGAAAGGCGGCCAAAGGAAGCGTTGGTTTTGGGCATGACCAGTGAAATATACCTGCTGGAGAGCGTGCTACGGGTCTGTGTTGCTACGGTGACCAGTGAGCTGAGATAAGGCGGGGCTTTACCGAGCAAAGACTTATAGATGACCTGGGGCCAGTGGGTTTGGTGACGGATATGTAGTAAGGGCCAGCCAACCTTGAGCATACAGGTCGCAGTGGTGGGTAGTATATAGGGCTTTGGGGATAAAACGGATGGCACTGTGATAGACTACATCCAGTTTGCTGAGTAGAGTGTTGGGGGCTATTTTGTAAATGACATCGCCAAAGTCAAGGATCGGTAGGATAGTCAGTTATACGAGGGTATGTTTGGTGGCATGAGTGAAGGAGGCTTTGTTGCGAAATAGAAAGCCGATTCTAGATTTAATTTTGGATTGGAGATGCTTTTTCTTAGGCATCAGGCTCCTTTTTCTCCATTTCCGACTGAATGACATGCCCAAAGCAAACTGCCTGTAGCTCAGGCCCTGAAGCCAGGATATGCATATTATTGGTACCATTGGAACGAAAACACTTTGAAGGTTGTAGAAATGTTAAAATAATGTAGGAGAATATAACACAATAGATATGGTAGGAGAAAATCCAAAGAAAAACCAACCAGAACATCCTCTTAGAAATACAAGAGAAAGCTCATATTCTAAAATAGTGCAATTCCTATGGTTTCCACAGGGTGTCAGCAGTCTATATTCAAAGTTTCATGCTTGTAACTTCAAAAAACAAATAAGAAATAAGACCGCTAGCAGTGGCTAACTGACTACTAGCTAGCTAGCAGGCTTCTGAAGGGGGTTCCGGTTCAAAAGTGTAAAAATAGCAGATCCATACCACATTGGGTGAGGTGGGATGCAGGAGAGCATGGTCAGTCCGTAGATAGAACATGAGATTAAAAAATAATACAAATATATGCGAAGAAAAACTATATATACAGGGGACGGGACAAGACAATCAAAGCAGACATCCCGCTGCTACGCCACCTTGGATCAGAAGAGGTTCAGAAGCATCTCACTGGGCAAAAACAATATTTTTTTGTGCATTAGCGAGCCGCATTTTACATTGAAATCAAATCAAATTTCATTGGTCACATACACATATTTAGCAGGTGTAGTGAAATGCTTGTATTCCTAGCTCCAACGGTGCAGTAATATCTAACAATACACAGCAATACACACAAATCAGTATAAATATACTGGCCAGTGTGTCTATACATCCCATTATGGACAGTATGTGGATGGAATATATAGTATATCTGAAGAACACGTAGGCAAGAATAGAATATGTATAGCAATCCAGCGTCTTCGTCCTCGGTTCTTTCTCCCTCTCCGGTGGCTTCTACTTCTGGTTCAGATCTTCGGAGCTCCCAGCCTCACCAGACAGTTAGGCTGCCTGAGAGACCAGCCCATTCAACATCACCAGCTTTAATCATAGGCAACTCTATGGTGAGAAACATCTCGGTCCCCAAGGCAAAAACCCTGTTCTACCACAGGAGCACGAGTACAGGACATAACAAGTCTGTTTCAGACTGTTCTACCACAGGAGCACGAGTACAGGACATAACAAGGCTGTTTCAGACTGTTCTACCACAGGAGCACGAGTACAGGACATAACAAAGCTGTTTCAGACTGTTCTACCACAGGAGCACGAGTACAGGACATAACAAAGCTGTTTCAGACTGTTCTACCACAGGAGCACGAGTACAGGACATAACAAAGCTGTTTCAGACTGTTCTACCACAGGAGCACGAGTACAGGACATAACAAAGCTGTTTCAGACTGTTCTACCACAGGAGCACGAGTACAGGACATAACAAAGCTGTTTCAGACTGTTCTACCACAGGAACACGAGTACAGGACATAACAAGGCTGTTTCAGACTGTTCTACCACAGGAGCACGAGTACAGGACATAACAAGGCTGTTTCAGACTGTTCTACCACAGGAGCACGAGTACAGGACATAACAAAGCTGTTTCAGACTGTTCTACCACAGGAGCACGAGTACAGGACATAACAAGGCTGTTTCAGACTGTTCTACCACAGGAGCACGAGTACAGGACATAACAAGGCTGTTTCAGACTGTGCTACCCAGGAGCACGAGTACAGGACATAACAAGGCTGTTTCAGACTGTTCTACCACAGGAGCACGAGTACAGGACATAACAAAGCTGTTTCAGACTGTTCTACCACAGGAGCACGAGTACAGGACATAACAAAGCTGTTTCAGACTGTTCTACCACAGGAACACGAGTACAGGACATAACAAAGCTGTTTCAGACTGTTCTACCACAGGAGCACGAGTACAGGACATAACAAGGCTGTTTCAGACTGTTCTACCACAGGAGCACGAGTACAGGACATAACAAGGCTGTTTCAGACTGTTCTACCACAGGAGCACGAGTACAGGACATAACAAAGGCTGTTTCAGACTGTTCTACCACAGGAGCACGAGTACAGGACATAACAAAGCTGTTTCAGACTGTTCTACCACAGGAGCACGAGTACAGGACATAACAAAGCTGTTTCAGACTGTTCTACCACAGGAACACGAGTACAGGACATAACAAGGCTGTTTCAGACTGTTCTACCAGGAGCACGAGTACAGGACATAACAAAGCTGTTTCAGACTGTTCTACCACAGGAGCACGAGTACAGGACATAACAAGGCTGTTTCAGACTGTTCTACCACAGGAGCACGAGTACAGGACATAACAAGGCTGTTTCAGACTGTTCTACCACAGGAGCACGAGTACAGGACATAACAAGGCTGTTTCAGACTGTTCTACCACAGGAGCACGAGTACAGGACATAACAAGGCTGTTTCAGACTGTTCTACCACAGGAGCACACGAGTACAGGACATAACAAAGCTGTTTCAGACTGTTCTACCACAGGAGCACGAGTACAGGACATAACAAGGCTGTTTCAGACTGTTCTACCACAGGAGCACGAGTACAGGACATAACAAGGCTGTTTCAGACTGTTCTACCACAGGAGCACGAGTACAGGACATAACAAGGCTGTTTCAGACTGTTCTACCACAGGAGCACGAGTACAGGACATAACAAAGCTGTTTCAGACTGTTCTACCACAGGAGCACGAGTACAGGACATAACAAGGCTGTTTCAGACTGTTCTACCACAGGAGCACGAGTACAGGACATAACAAGGCTGTTTCAGACTGTTCTACCACAGGAGCACGAGTACAGGACATAACAAGGCTGCTTCAGACTGTTCTACCACAGATGCCAGGAGCTGACACTGTCGTTGTCCATGTGGGGTCAAACGACATCAGGTGGGCTAGCTCGGTACATTTGAAATTTGATTTTAAAGAACTGATTTTAGCATTAAAAGACTCCAAAAAACGGCCAATAATTTCAGGTCCAGTACCATCATTGGGCTGCGGGTGTGAAAGATTCAGCAGACAACTGTAGCTCTAATGGAGTCACTTATATTGATAACTTTGACACCTTCTGGAAACAGAAGATACTCTTCAGGAATGACGGAGTTTATCCAAATCATCTGGCTCCTGGATTCTGTCCAACGCATTTCAAGGCTACGTTGAAACAACGACTGGTAAATGATCCAAGACCAGCTCAGTTAATCCCTACCATTGTAACAATGAGTCGTCATAATGCTGCATCAAATGTACATGGTCTTAGGGGCATTGGCAAACACAATGAAAGTAATTTAATTTATGTACCCCTAATTGCACCTAATACATCTGTTTATCCTACAGCTAATGTAAGCAGTAATGAGCCTATAAACCAGAGTTACACTGTTAGCACTGAGGCGGTGTGCAATAGTAGGAAGACAACTTTATGCTGCTCACCTCTCAGCTCCAATGTAAATAACATGAGTACGTCCACCTCTGATAGATAAGCTTCCCAGTAAAGCATTAAAAACAATCAAGCAACCCAGAAAAGTGCTAAAAATAGCCCATATTAACATATATAGCCTAAGAAACAAGGTCCATGAAGTCAATAACTTGCTTGTAACAGATGACATTCATATTCAGATTATCTCTGAAACTCACTTAGATAATACCTTTGATGATACAGTGGTAGCAATACATGATTATAACATCTACCGAAAAGACAGAAATGCCAAAGAGGGCGGTGTTGCGCTCTATATTCAGAACGACATTCCTGTAAAGCTTAGAGAGTATCTCATGTTAAATACTGTTGAAGTATTATGGCTACAGGTTAATCTGTCTCACCTAAAACCCATTCTTGTGGGAAGCTGCTATAGACCACCAAGTGTTGACAGTCAGTATCTGGATAATATGTGTGAAATGCTTGATAATGTATGAGATATCAACAGATAAGTATATTTTCTGGGTGATTTAAATATTGACTGGCTATCATCAAGCTGCCCACTCAGGAAAAAAACGTACCAGGGTAGTTACAAACAGCACAGGAATGAAATCATTAACATCTATTGATCACATCTTTACTAATGCTGCAGATATGTGCTTTAAAGCAGTATCCAGATCAATAGGATGTAGTGATCACAATATAATAGCCATATCTAGGAAAACCAAAGTTCCAAAGGCTGGGCCTATTATGGTGTATAAGAGGACATACAATAATTTTTGTAGTGATTCATATGTGTAATGAGTGTAATGAGGAGCAACCAGACTCTACACTTGACGCATTTATGAAACTACTTATTCCAGTTACTAATAAGCACACACCCATTAAGAAAATGACTGTAAAAACTGTTAAATCCCCTTGGATTGATGAGGAATTGAAAAATTATATGGTTGAGAGGGATGAGGCAAAAGGTATGACAATTAAATCTGGCAGCCCAACTGATTGGCAAATGTACTGCAAATTAAGAAATCATGTGACGAAACTAAAGAAAAAGACAAGAAACTATACTATGAAACAAAGATAAATTATATAAAGAATGATAGTAAAAAGCTTTGGGGCACCTTAAATGAAATTTTTGGGGAAAAAAGCCAACTCAGTTCCTTCATTCATTGAATCAGATGGCTCATTCATCACAAAGCCCACTGATATTACAAACTATTTAATTACTTTTTCATTGGCAAGATAAGCAAACTTATGGATGACATGCCAGCAACAAACGCTGACACTACACATCCAAGTATTTCGGACCAATTTATGAAAGACAAGAATTGTACTTTTGAATTATGTAAAGTTAGTGTGGAAGAGGTGAAACAATTATTGTTGTCTATCAACAATGACAAGCCACCGGGGTCTGACAATCTGGATGGAAAATGACTGAGGATAATAGCAGATGATACTGCCACTCCTATTTTCCACATCTTCAATTTAAGCCTACTGGAAAGTGTGTGCCCTCAGGCCTGGAGGGAAGCTAAAGTCATTCCGCTACCCAAGAATAGTAAATCCCCCTTCACTGGCTCAAATACTTCTAGAATAAATTGTGTTTGATCAGATACAATGCTATTTCACAGTAAACATATCGACAACAGAATTTCAGCATGCTTATTGAGAAGGACACTCAACAAGCACAGCACTTACACAAATGACTGATGATTGGCTGAGAGAAATTGATGATAAAATGATTGTGGGGGCTGTCTTGTAGACTTCAGTGCAGCTTTTGACATTATCGATCATAGTCTGCTACTGGAAAAAAGTATGTGTTATGGCTTTACACCCCCTGCTACAATGTGGGTTACTTGTCTAACAGAACACAAAGGGTGTTATTTAATGGAAGCCTTTCAAATATAATCCAGTTAGAATCAGGCATTCCCCAGGGTAGCTGTTTAGGCCCCTTGCTTTTTTCAATCTTTACTAACGACATGCCACTGGCTTTCAGTTAGGCCAGTGTGTCTATGTATGCGGATGACTCAACACTATACATGTCAGCTACGACAGTGACTGACATGACTGCAACACTCAACAAAGAGCTGCAGTTAGTTTCAGAGTGGGTGGCAAGGAATAAGTTAGCCCTAATATATTTCTAAAACCAAAAGCATTGTATTTGGAACAAAACAAACTTTAACCCTAAACCTCAACTAAATATTGTAATAAAGAATGTGGAAATTGAGCTAGTTGAAATGACTAAACTGCTTGGAGTAACACTAGATTGTAAACGGTCATGCTCAAAACATATTGATAAACAGTAGTAGCTAAGATGGGGAGAAGTCTGTCTATAATAAAGCGATGCTCTGCCTTCTTAACAAAATTATCAACAAGGCAGGTCCTACAGGCCCTAGTTTTGTCACACCTTGACTACTGTTCAGTCGTGTGGTCAGGTGCCACAAAAAAGGACTTAGGAAAATTGCAATGGGCTCAGAACAGGGCAGCACGGCTGGCCCTTGGATATACAGAGAGCTAACATTGATAATATGCACGTCAATCTCTCCTGGCTGAAAGATTGACTTCATCACTACTTTTATTTATGAGAGGTGTTGACATGTTGAATGCACCGAGCTGTCTTTTTAAACTACTAGCACACAGCTAGGAAACCCATGTATACCCCACAACACATGCCACTAGAGGTCTCTACACGGTCCCCAAGTCCAGAACAGACTATGGGAGGTACACAGTACTACATAGAGCCATGACTACATGGAACTCTATTCCACATTAAGTAACTGACGCAAGCAGTAAAATTATACTTAAAAAACAGATATGAAAACACACAATAGCGTTGACTGTGAAGCACAAACTTTGGCACAGACACATGCATATACACACACACACACACACACACACACACACACACGCGATAACATACGCACTATACATACACATGGAGTTAGTACAGTAGATATGTGGTAGTGGTGGATTAGGGGCCAGAGGGCACACAGTGTGTTGTAGATATGTGGTAGTGGTGGATATGTGGTAGTAGGGGCCAGAGGGCACACAGTGTGTTGTAGATATGTGGTAGTGGTGGATTAGGGGCCAGAGGGCACACAGTGTGTTGTAGATATGTGGTAGTGGTGGATTAGGGGCCAGAGGGCACACAGTGTGTTGTAGATATGTGGTAGTGGTGGATTAGGGGCCAGAGGGCACACAGTGTGTTGTAGATATGTGGTAGTGGTGGATTAGGGGCCAGAGGGCACACAGTGTGTTGTAGATATGTGGTAGTGGTGGATTAGGGGCCAGAGGGCACACAGTGTGTTGTAGATATGTGGTAGTGGTGGATTAGGGGCCAGAGGGCACACAGTGTGTTGTAGATATGTGGTAGTGGTGGATTAGGGGCCAGAGGGCACACAGTGTGTTGTAGATATGTGGTAGTGGTGGAGTAGGGGCCAGAGGGCACACAGTGTGTTGTAGATATGTGGTAGTGGTGGAGTAGGGGCCAGAGGGCACACAGTGTGTTGTAGATATGTGGTAGTGGTGGATTAGGGGCCAGAGGGCACACAGTGTGTTGTAGATATGTGGTAGTGGTGGATTAGGGGCCAGAGGGCACACAGTGTGTTGTAGATATGTGGTAGTGGTGGATTAGGGACCAGAGGGCACACAGTGTGTTGTAGATATGTGGTAGTGGTGGATTAGGGGCCAGAGGGCACACAGTGTGTTGTAGATATGTGGTAGTGGTGGATTAGGGACCAGAGGGCACACAGTGTGTTGTAGATATGTGGTAGTGGTGGATTAGTGGTGGGGGCCAGAGGGCACACAGTGTGTTGTAGATATGTGGTAGTGGTGGATTAGGGGCCAGAGGGCACACAGTGTGTTGTAGATATGTGGTAGTGGTGGAGTAGGGGCCAGAGGGCACACAGTGTGTTGTAGATATGTGGTAGTGGTGGATTAGGGACCAGAGGGCACACAGTGTGTTGTAGATATGTGGTAGTGGTGGATTAGGGGCCAGAGGGCACACAGTGTGTTGTAGATATGTGGTAGTGGTGGATTAGGGGCCAGAGGGCACACAGTGTGTTGTAGATATGTGGTAGTGGTGGAGTAGGGGCCAGAGGGCACACAGTGTGTTGTAGATATGTGGTAGTGGTGGAGTAGGGGCCAGAGGGCACACAGTGTGTTGTAGATATGTGGTAGTGGTGGAGTAGGGGCCAGAGGGCACACATGTGGTAGTGGTGGAGTAGGGGCCAGAGGGCACACAGTAGATATGTGGTAGTGGTGGAGTAGGGGCCAGAGGGCACACAGTGTGTTGTAGATATGTGGTAGTGGTGGAGTGTGTTGTAGATATGTGGTAGTGGTAGGGGCCAGAGGGCACACAGTGTGTTGTAGATATGTGGTAGTGGTGGAGTAGGGGCCAGAGGGCACACAGTGTGTTGTAGATATGTGGTAGTGGTGGATTAGGGGCCAGAGGGCACACAGTGTGTTGTAGATATGTGGTAGTGGTGGATTAGGGGCCAGAGGGCACACAGTGTGTTGTAGATATGTGGTAGTGGTGGATTAGGGGCCAGAGGGCACACAGTGTGTTGTAGATATGTGGTAGTGGTGGATTAGGGGCCAGAGGGCACACAGTGTGTTGTAGATATGTGGTAGTGGTGGAGTAGGGGCCAGAGGGCACACAGTGTGTTGTGAAATCTGTGAACGTATTGTAATGTTGAATTTTTTTATAAACTGCCTTCATTTTGCTGGACCCCAGGAAGAGTAGCTGTTGCTTTGGCAGCAGCTAATGGGGATCCATAATAAATATCAATACAAATCGGGGCGGCAGGTAGCCTAGTGGTTAGAGTGTTGGACTTGTAACCGGAAGGTTGCAAGATTGAATCCCCGAGCTGACAAGGTAAAATATCTGTTCCTAGGTTGTCATTGAAAATAGGAATTTGTTCTTAACTGACTTGATGAGTTCAATTGTAATATATTTTAAATAGTTGAATAGGATGGAATTGACTAGAATACAGTATATATATGAAATGGGCAAAACAGTATGTGAAATTGATTAAAGCTACCAGTGTTGCATTATTAAAGTGCAGCGGTCTAAGGCACTGCATCTCAGTGCTAGAGGCATCACTACAGACCCTGGTTTGATCCCGGGCTGTATCACAAATGGCCGTGATCTGGAGTCCCATAAGGCGCCGCAAGAATTGGCCCAGCATCGTCCGGGTTAGCGGAGGGTTTTGGCGGGGTAGGCCATCATTGTAACTAAGAATTTGATCTTAACTGACTAACCCATTTAAATAAAGGTTAATAAAATATCTTTATTTTGAGTTAATGTGGACCCAGTGACTCAGACTGGAGCACCTGGACCAGGACTTGAGCGCTAGTACTCTCTCTCTCTCTCTCTCTCTCTCTCTCTCTCATGTGTCTGTTTTGTATGTAATGTGTAATAATATGTTGGTAGGCTGAATTACTGTTGGTAGGCTGAATTACTGTTGGTAGGACAAGGCTATGCATGTTTGTGTACATGGAAGTCAGGGATTTATGTTTTACTATAGGTTAATGAGGCTGTACAAATGTGATTGCGGAATGAGGATAGTTTTGGAATGAAGTTTTTGAAAGTCTGAAAAAGTTAGGTTACTAGCTACCTTTTGTTTGGATCCCGTGAGATGGTTGGCATCAGTTGCTGGGACTGCTACTATTTGTCTAATTATCCTGCCGACCAAAGCCGGATCTGAGGAGCTGTTTGGCATAGCAGCTAACCTTGCTGCTAGCTAGATGCCTATCAAGCTAGCAGGGTTTTCTTGAGGGCTGGAATGCAGCCCGCGACGCGGTTAGCCATTGTGACTGGGACAGCGGATTGTCCCGGGCTTGTGGCTGTCTAGATTCCTGCTGTTTGTTGTTTTCAATCTTCCTTGTGACCTGCCCTGTCTGGAACTGCGAGGAGTAACAGCGCAACCTAAGCTGTTACCGTGACAAAGACCAAAGCCGGCGGGAGTGCTGTTGAGGATAGTGGTGTCTCTCCATCACAGGTGAGGATCTTTTAAACAAACAAAAAGAAAATAGCTTCAAGTGTTTTGTCCAAATACGGGTGGAGTCAACGAATAAAAGAATGGACGGCCTGACCAGAGAGGTCCAGGACCTGATCAACAGTTTGTAGTTCTCCCAGGGTCAGCTCGATGATTTTAAACAAGAGAATGGCAAGTTGACAGCAATCTGTTAGTCTTTGAGAGAGGACATCAGTTCTCTGGTCTCCAAGATGGCGTAGCAGTAAGTTGTCCTGTCTCGTGTCCCTTGTATATACTGTATATTTTTCGTTTTTTACATATTTTTCTTCGCATATCTCTTCAAAAACATTTTGCTAAACCTAAGCTTCCAAATACTCTCCTGCAACCCGCCTCACCCAATGTAGCTATTTTTCCTAAAGTATTTATATTTACTTCGGAACCGGAACCCCTCAACTGAAGCTAGCCAGCTAACCACCAGCTATGCTAGCGGTCTTCAGCTAACCGGTCATCAGCTAAGCTAACCTTTAGCTCGGAAAGCTCTCGCCAGCTCGAACAACGCGACTCTAACCAGAGCATAACGGACCTATTTATTTTTCATCCCCGGATTCATCCCCGGATTCCCACCGCAACCGGAACATTTTTCAGCTGGATCTTCACAACTAGCTATCTAGCTAAACCGCAACCCCAGATGATTACTCCTGGCTAGCGCTTCCACCCACTTAGCGTGAAGCTAGCCCGGCCAGCGCACCTGTACTACCACCGTAGCATACTCCTGGGCTACAATACCCGGGCCCACGACCGGTCTATCGATGTCACCGCATGAAGAGGAATAAACAGACTCACCCCATCGCGACGTCCCCCAAAGGCCAACTCTCTAGCCCTCGCTATCTCCCTGCTTGCTAAACTCGGCCTGCTAGCTTGTCTAGCCCCGGTCCGCTAACTGCTACCTTGTTTAGCCCGGGCCTACGAACTGTTAGCCTGTTAGCACAGGCCTGCTAACTGCTAGCTTGTTTAGCCCAGGCCTACGAATTGTTAGCTTGTTAGCACAGGCCTGCTAACCGTCTGAATCGCCGCGTCCCAAACACGCACCGGACCCATACTCACTTTCTATCTCTTTTTGATTTTTAATCTGTTTATACCTTTCCGGAAACCTGCCTCACCCAATGTGACACGGAATCGCTATTATTTTTTATTTTCAGAACACACTCAAGAACCTCCAGAAGCTAACCAGCTAACTAGCTACAAGCTATTTAGTCATTGTTAACTTTTTTCAACCTGGATAACACTCGCCAGTCCAGCTTCCCTGCCCCATCCACCGCTGCCCCCTGGACACTGATCTCTTGGCTACATAGCTGATGCACTTTGGACTGTCCATTAATCACGGTACTCCATTCTGCTTGTTTATGTTTTATCTGTCGGCCCCGTTGCCTAGTCAACGCCATTTTACCTGCTGTTGTTATGCTAGCTGATTAGCTGTTGTCTCACCTACTGTTTTAGCTAGCTTTCCCAATTCAACACCTGTGATTACTGTATGCCTCGCTGTATGTCTCTCTCAAATGTCAATATGCCTTGTATACTGTTGCTCAGGTTAGTTATCATTGTTTTAGTTCACAATGGAGCCCCTAGTTCTACTCTTCATACCCCTGATACCTCCTTTGTCCCACCTCCCACACATGCGGTGACCTCACCCATTACAACCAGCATGTCCAGAGATACAACCTCTCTCATCATCACCCAGTGCCTGGGCTTACCTCCGCTGTACCCGCACCCCACCATACCCCTGTCTGCGCATTATGCCCTGAATATATTCTACCATGCCCAGAAACCTGCTCCTCTTATTCTCTGTCCCCAACGCTCTAGGCGACCAGTTTTGATAGCCTTTAGCCGCACCCTCATACTACTCCTTCTCTGTTCCGCGGGTGATGTGGAGGTAAACCCAGGCCCTGCATGTCCCCAGGCTCCCTCATTTGTTGACTTCTGTGATCGTAAAAGCCTTGGTTTCATGCATGTCAACATCAGAAGCCTCCTCCCTAAGTTTGTTTTACTCACTGCTCTAGCACACTCTGCTAACCCTGATGTCCTTGCTGTGTCTGAATCCTGGCTCAGGAAGGCCACCAAAAATTCAGAGATTTCCATACCCAACTATAACATCTTCCGTCAAGATAGATCTGCCAAAGGGGGAGGAGTTGCAGTCTACTGCAGAGATAGCCTGCAAAGTAATGTCATACTTTCCAGGTCCATACCCAAACAGTTCGAACTACTAATTTTGAAAATCACTCTCTCCAGAAATAAGTCTCTCACTGTTGCCGCCTGCTACCGACCCCCCTCAGCTCCCAGCTGTGCCCTGGACACCATTTGTGAATTGATCGCCCCCATCTAGCCTCAGAGTTTGTTCTGTTAGGTGACCTAAACTGGGATATGCTTAACACCCCGCCAGTCCTACAATCTAAGCTAGATGCCCTCAATCTCACACAAATCATCAAGGAACCCACCAGGTACAACCCTAACTCTGTAAACAAGGGCACCCTCATAGACGTCATCCTGACCAACTGGCCCTCCAAATACACCTCCGCTGTCTTCAACCAGGATCTCAGCGATCACTGCCTCATTGCCTGTATCCGCTACGGAGCCGCAGTCAAACGACCACCCCTCATCACGGTCAAACGCTCCCTAAAACACTTCTGTGAGCAGGCCTTTCTAATCGACCTGGCCCGGGTATCCTGGAAGGACATCGACCTCATCCCGTCAGTTGAGGATGCCTGGTCATTCTTTAAAAGTAACTTCCTCACCATTTTAGATAAGCATGCTCCGTTCAAAAAATGCAGAACTAAGAACAGATACAGTCCTTGGTTCACCCCAGACCTGACTGCCCTCGACCAGCACAAAAACATCCTGTGGCGGACTGCAATAGCATCGAATAGTCCCCGTGATATGCAACTGTTCAGGGAAGTCCGGAACCAATACACGCAGTCAGTCAGGAATGCTAAGGCCAGCTTCTTCAGGCAGAAGTTTGCATCCTGTAGCTCCAACTCCAAAAAGTTCTGGGACACTGTGAAGTCCATGGAGAACAAGAGCACCTCCTCCCAGCTGCCCACTGCACTGAGGCTAGGTAACACGGTCACCACCGATAAATCCATGATTATCGAAAACTTCAATAAGCATTTCTCAACGGCTGGCCATGCCTTCCGCCTGGCTACTCCAACCTCGGCCAACAGCTCCTCCCCCGGCAGCTCCTCGCCCAAGCCTCTCCAAGTTCTCCTTTACCCAAATCCAGATAGCAGATGTTCTGAAAGAGCTGCAAAACCTGGACCCGTACAAATCAGCTGGGCTTGACAATCTGGACCCCCTATTTCTGAAACTATCCGCCGCCATTGTTGCAACCCCTATTACCAGCCTGTTCAACCTCTCTTTCATATCGTCTGAGATCCCCAAGGATTGAAAGCTGCCGCAGTCATCCCCCTCTTCAAAGGGGGAGACACCCTGGACCCAAACTGTTACAGACCTATATCCATCCTGCCCTGCCTATCTAAGGTCTTCGAAAGCCAAGTCAACAAACAGGTCACTGACCATCTCGAATCCCACCGTACCTTCTCCGCTGTGCAATCTGGCTTCCGAGCCGGTCACGGGTCAGCCACACTCAAGGTACTAAACGATATCATAACCGCCATCGATAAAAGACAGTACTGTGCAGCCGTCTTCATCGACCTTGCCAAGGCTTTCGACTCTGTCAATCACCATATTCTCATCGGCAGACTCAGTAGCCTCGGTTTTTCGGATGACTGCCTTGCCTGGTTCACCAATTACTTTGCAGACAGAGTTCAGTGTGTCAAATCGGAGGGCATGCTGTCCGGTCCTCTGGCAGTCTCTATGGGGGTACCACAGGGTTCAATTCTCGGGCCGACTCTTTTCTCTGTGTATATCAATGATGTTGCTCTTGCTGCGGGTGATTCCCTGATCCACCTCTACGCAGACGACACCATTCTATATACTTTCGGCCCGTCATTGGACACTGTGCTATCTAACCTCCAAACAAGCTTCAATGCCATACAACACTCCTTCCGTGGCCTCCAACTGCTCTTAAACGCTAGTAAAACCAAATGCATGCTTTTCAACCGATCGCTGCCTGCACCCGCATGCCCGACTAGCATCACCACCCTGGATGGTTCCGACCTTGAATATGTGGACATCTATAAGTACCTAGGTGTCTGGCTAGACTGCAAACTCTCCTTCCAGACTCATATCAAACATCTCCAATCAAAAATCAAATCAAGAGTCGGCTTTCTATTCCGCAACAAAGCCTCCTTCACTCACGCCGCCAAGCTTACCCTAGTAAAACTGACTATCCTACCAATCCTCGACTTCGGCGATGTCATCTACAAAATGGCTTCCAACACTCTACTCAGCAAACTGGATGCAGTATATCACAGTGCCATCCGTTTTGTCACTAAAGCACCTTATACCACCCACCACTGCGACTTGTATGCTCTAGTCGGCTGGCCCTCGCTACATATTCTTCGCCAGACCCACTGGCTCCAGGTCATCTACAAGTCCATGCTAGGTAAAGCTCCGCCTTATCTCAGTTCACTGGTCACGATGGCAACACCCATCCGTAGCACGCGCTCCAGCAGGTGTATCTCACTGATCATCCCTAAAGCCAACACCTCATTTGGCCGCCTTTCGTTCCAGTACTCTGCTGCCTGTGACTGGAACGAATTGCAAAAATCGCTGAAGTTGGAGACTTTTATCTCCCTCACCAACTTCAAACATCAGCTATCTGAGCAGCTAACCGATCGCTGCAGCTGTACATAGTCTATTGGTAAATAACCCACCCATTTTCACCTACCTCATCCCCATACTGTTTTTATTTACTTTTCTGCTCTTTTGCACACCAATATCTCTACCTGTACATGACCATCTGATCATTTATCACTCCGGTGATAATCTGCAAAATTGTAACTATTCGTCTACCTCCTCATGCCTTTTGCACACATTGTATATAGACTCCCCCTTTGTTTTCTACTGTGTTATTGACTTGTTAATTTGTTTATTCCATGTGTAACTCTGTGTTGTCTGCTCACACTGCTATGCTTTATCTTGGCCAGGTCGCAGTTGTAAATGAGAACTTGTTCTCAACTAGCCTACCTGGTTAAATAAAGGTGAAATAAAAAAATAAAAATAAAATAAAATGTATGTGAATCCATGATAACAATGACAGAGAAATCAGATTATCTCGAGGGACAATCAAGGCGGTACAACATGGTTGTTAATGGAATTGCAGAATCTCCACATGAGACCTGGACAGAGTCTGAGGTCAAAGTAAGGGAAATGATCTATGAGAAACTGAAGATGGACCACAGGAAGATTGAGGTGGAGCACACCCTCAGGACTGGAAAATACAGCATCAGCCCGGGTGATAGGCCCAGGCCGATAGTGGTCACATTACTGAGGTTCATGAACAAGGTAGCTAGCTGTTCTGGAAAGAGCCAAGAACTTGAGGGAAGTAATATCCTGAAGCTGTGCGCCAGAACAGGAAAGAACTCACCCCAGCCATGAAAACTGCCAGAGAGCGTGGGGACATTGCTTCAATTTGCTATGACAGGCTCATTGTCCACCCTCCCTTCCAAAGGCCTGGAAGGGATGAGAGAGCCAAGCCTATGGGTTTATATCTTCAACCTCGCAGCACACGCACTTACACACACCAACTGATTAATGCACTAATGAATGTATATTTTTTGTATCTTGCTTTGTTTTCTCTCTTCCATAGTAGGTCTATCTCTGATAAGCTACCCAGGAAAGGGTTGAAAATAACCCATGTTAATATATGTAGCCTTAGAAATCATGTTCATGAAGTCAATAACTTGCTATCATCAGATAACATTCATATATTAGCCATTTCTGAGATTCACTTAGATAATTAATTTGATGATACAGCAGTAGCAATACAAGGATATAACATCTATAAAAGAGACAGAAATGCTTATGGGGCTCCGGAGTGGTGCAGCGTCACATAGGGCAGCGCACAATTGGCCCAGCGTCGTCCGAGTTAGGGTTTGGACGGGGTATCAAGCTGTCTGCTCAGGAGGAAGCTTCTCACTGTAAGCAGTGCCTGTAATCTGGTTCAGGTTATTAATCAACCTACCAGGCTGTTTACAAACATTACAGGTACAAGATCATCCACATGATAACTTTTTTACTAATACTGTAGAACGTTGTTCTAAAGCTCTATCCATACCCATTGGATAAAGTGATCACAGTACTGTATAGTGGCTATATCCAGGAAAGTTAAAGTTCCTAAATCTGGGCCTAAAATAGTGTATAAGAGATCATACAAAATATTTTACTGTGACTCTTATGTGAATGATGTAAAAAATATTTGTTGGTCTGATGTGATTAATAAGGAGCATCCAGACGGTGCACTTCACTAATTTGAAGTCACTGAAACCCTTAACAAAGAGTTGCAGTCTGTTTTGGAATGGGTGACCAGTAATAAACTGGTCCAGAACATCTCTAAAACTAAGAGCATTGTATTTGGTACATATCATTCCCTAAGTTCTAGACCTCAGCTGAATCTGGTAATGAATGGTGTGGCTGTTAAACAAGTTGAGGAGACTAAATTACTTAGTGTTACCTTAGATTGGAAACTACCATGGTCAAAACATATTTTCAGTGGTTGTAAAGATGGGGAGAGGTCTGTCCATAATAAATAGATGTTCTGATTTTTTGACACCACAAAGCAAGTCCTGCAGGCTCTAGTTTGATCTTATCTTAATTATTGTCCAGTCATATGGTCCAGTGCTGCAAAGAAAGACCTATTTAAGCTGCAGCCCAGAACAGAGGGGAACATCTTGCTCTTCATTGTAAGATAAGAGTTGAGGAAAGACTGACTGTGTCACTTCTTGTTATTAAAAGAAATACTAATGTGTTGGAAATTCAAAATTGTTTGCATAGTCAACTTACACACATCACTGACACACACACTTAACCCACCATACATGCCACCAGGGGTCTTTTCACAGTCCCCAGGTCCAGAACAAATTCAAGCAAACATACAGTATTATACAGAGCCATGAGGGCATGGAACTCCAAAAACACCCCACGGCACAACGCCTCTCCCCCATGTGACCTCCTTGTGCGTATGTACTGTATGTGTAACTGATAGAAGCACACACACACACTACATGTGAATGTTTTTAAATGTTTGGTTTTTTGGTTGTGTGTCGGACCCCAGTAAGACTAGCTGTTGCCAATGGCATCGGCTAATGTGGATCCTAATAAATCAAATCAAAATGGCCCACTGTTTTTGTAATTTTGACAATAACTAGACTAAATCATTATTCAAATGACAAAAAATGAGACTGTGATGTGAATGATATCTTTGTCAAAATGACTAAGACTAGACTAAATCTAAAAAAGGTGTGTGTGTGTATGTGTATGTGTATGCGTGTGCATGTGTGGGTGTGTGTTCATGGCATATTGCTGCTGGAACATGAGTGGATTATCTAAAGAGAATTTCAGCAGCAGAGAGAAGAACTCTCCCAAGAGCTTTATTACTATAGAGCAGTGCTTCTCAATTATTTTCTGTTACTCCCCACCTAGGAAGTAGTAAACATTTTGCGCCCCCTAACTCTCCGCCGCGACTGTAAATAGTCATATTTGTCTTTAAAATTGTTTTAAGTACACCTCTGCATAACATTGCATCCTTATTAACATTAAAGAAAACAATAAAAGAATATAGATCAACTTAAAACAAAGAATAACTTTATTAACATTGTTTTTTAGTCAAAATCAAATCAAATCAAATTTTATTTGTCACATACACATGGTTAGCAGATGTTAATGCGAGTGTAGCGAAATGCTTGTGCTTCTAGTTCCGACAATGCAGTAATAACGAGCAAGTAATCTAACTAACAATTCCAAAAAAAACTACTGTCATACACAGTGTAAGGGGATAAAGAATATGTACATAAGGATATATGAATGAGTGATGGTACAGAGCAGCATAGGCAAGATACAGTAGATGATATCGAGTACAGTATATACATATGAGATAAGTATGTAAACCAAGTGGCATAGTTAAAGTGGCTAGTGATACATGTATTACATAAGGATGCAGTCGATGATATAGAGTACAGTATCAATGTATGCATATGAGATGAACAATGTAGGGTAAGTAACATTATATAAGGTAGCATTGTTTAAAGTGGCTAGTGATATATTTACATCATTTCCCATCAATTCCCATGATTAAAGTGGCTGGAGTAGAGTCAGTGTCATTGACAGTGTGTTGGCAGTAGCCACTCAATGTTAGTGGTGGCTGTTTAACAGTCTGATGGCCTTGAGATAGAAGCTGTTTTTCAGTCTCTCGGTCCCAGCTTTGATGCACCTGTACTGACCTCGCCTTCTGGATGGCAGCGGGGTGAACAGGCAGTGGCTCGGGTGGTTGATGTCCTTGATGATCTTTATGGCCTTCCTGTAGCATCGGGTGGTGTAGGTGTCCTGGAGGGCAGGTAGTTTGCCCCGGTGATGCGTTGTGCAGACCTCACTACCCTCTGAGAGCCTTACGGTTGAGGGCGGTGCAGTTGCCATACCAGGCGGTGATACAGCCCGCCAGGATGCTCTCGATTGTGCATCTGTAGAAGTTTGTGAGTGCTTTTGGTGACAAGCCGAATTTCTTCAGCCTCCTGAGGTTGAAGAGGCGCTGCTGCGCCTTCCTCACGATGCTGTCTGTGTGAGTGGACCAATTCAGTTTGTCTGTGATGTGTATGCCGAGGAACTTAAAACTTGCTACCCTCTCCACTACTGTTCCATCGATGTGGATGGGGGGTGTTCCCTCTGCTGTTTCCTGAAGTCCACAATCATCTCCTTAGTTTTGTTGACGTTGAGTGTGAGGTTATTTTCCTGACACCACACTCCGAGGGCCCTCACCTCCTCCCTGTAGGCCGTCTCGTCGTTGTTGGTGATCAAGCCTACCACTGTTGTGTCGTCCGCAAACTTGATGATTGAGTTGGAGGCGTGCATGGCCACGCAGTCGTGGGTGAACAGGGAGTACAGGAGAGGGCTCAGAACGCACCCTTGTGGGGCCCCAGTGTTGAGGATCAGCGGGGAGGAGATGTTGTTGCCTACCCTCACCACCTGGGGGCGGCCCGTCAGGAAGTCCAGTACCCAGTTGCACAGGGCGGGGTCGAGACCCAGGGTCTCGAGCTTGATGACGAGCTTGGAGGGTACTATGGTGTTGAATGCCGAGCTGTAGTCGATGAACAGCATTCTCACATAGGTATTCCTCTTGTCCAGATGGGTTAGGGCAGTGTGCAGTGTGGTTGAGATTGCTCAGTCTCTAACAAAAAAGACCTAAAGTGTTGATGCACTTGCCTGAAATTTAGGCAAAAATCCTTATTTAAGCTGTAAACATTTTTTGACCATTTGATACTGAAAAATGTAATTAAATATAATCAATAAATAATAATAAATTCAAATTGATTAGCAACATTAACTCAGGAGCACAATATATATAACACTTTGTCCTATAAAACAAAAATGTCAGTGATTGGGTGCAGAGATGTAGCAGAGTCAGGCGCAGGACACAGGTTTGAGCAACACAACTGAGTTTACTCACAAAAATTCAAGCAATATTCCAAATAGGAAAATGCATACAAACTAACACCTACAACAACCACTAAGACACCAACAATCACGGACAGAACAGAAATGGTTCAATAAGGAACATGATATGGGAATTGAAACCAGGTGTGTGTAATACAGACAAAACAAAACGAAAATGAAACATGGATCGGTGGTGACTAGAAAGCCGGTGACCGCCGAACACCACCCGAACAAGGAGAGGGACCAACTTCGGCGGAAGTCGTGACAAAAAATGAATAAAACAATTTGTGCTGATTTAAAAAAAAAAGCTAAATGAGGAAGTCAGCATTAATGGCTAAAATGAGCACGTTTTGCAGAGCACAGCTTTTCGAAGTGGGGTTTGAAGCATGATACTGCAACTCTCAGCTCCTGCTCAATGTTTAGCTGGGACCTGTACTTGGTCTTCAGTGCAGCAAGAGCAGAGGAGCCAGTCTCACAAAGATAAGATGTTGCAAAAGGAAGAAGAATGCCCATGGCCCTCTACCCTAAGAGTGGATACTGCCTCTCTATACTCAGCCAGAATTCACTCAGTGTCTGTGATATGAACCTCAGTCTCAATGTGGAGTCAGACGTCATATCAATGAACTGGTCCTCCTCTGCAGAGCTGAAACCAGTTGGAGCTGGTGCATTGAAAGGATCTCTCACCCAGTCATATTGGGAACTGTTTTCAGGGAAGTACTTTTTAAAGAATCCCATCAGTGATGAAATATGCTCCTTAATATATGGAATCACTGAGGTGGCATCATAGTCAGTAGTGTCAACAAATTCATGCAGGTTCTCGAATGAATCAGTAGTTCCTTCATCAAGTCGCCTGCCCCACATTACAGGCTTTCGAGTGAAAGAGCTGATCTTGTCTGTGACCTGAGGGAGGTGTGTATCTTTTCCTTGAAGCTGTAGATTTAGTTCATTTAGCTTTCCAAATACAGTGCCTTGCGAAAGTATTCGGCCCCCTTGAACTTTGCGACCTTTTGCCACATTTCAGGCTTCAAACATAAAGATATAAAACTGTATTTTTTTGTGAAGAATCAACAACAAGTGGGACACAATCATGAAGTGGAACAACATTTATTGGATATTTCAAACTTTTTTAACAAATCAAAAACTGAAAAATTGAGCGTGCAAAATTATTCAGCCCCCTTAAGTTAATACTTTGTAGCGCCACCTTTTGCTGCGATTACAGCTGTAAGTCGCTTGGCTGTAAGTCGCTTCTGTCTCTATCAGTTTTGCACATCGAGAGACTGAAATTTTTTCCCATTCCTCCTTGCAAAACAGCTCGAGCTCAGTGAGGTTGGATGGAGAGCATTTGTGAACAGCAGTTTTCAGTTCTTTCCACAGATTCTCGATTGGATTCAGGTCTGGACTTTGACTTGGCCATTCTAACACCTGGATATGTTTATTTTTGAACCATTCCATTGTAGATTTTGCTTTATGTTTTGGATCATTGTCTTGTTGGAAGACAAATCTCCGTCCCAGTCTCAGGTCTTTTGCAGACTCCATCAGGTTTTCTTCCAGAATGGTCCTGTATTTGGCTCCATCCATCTTCCCATCAATTTTAACCATCTTCCCTGTCCCTACTGAAGAAAAGCAGGCCCAAACCATGATGCTGCCACCACCATGTTTGACAGTGGGGATGGTGTGTTCAGGGTGATGAGCTGTGTTGCTTTTACGCCAAACATAACGTTTTGCATTGTTGCCAAAAAGTTCAATTTTGGTTTCATCTGACCAGAGCACCTTCTTCCACATGTTTGGTGTGTCTCCCAGGTGGCTTGTGGCAAACTTTAAACGACACTTTTTATGGATATCTTTAAGAAATGGCTTTCTTCTTGCCACTCTTCCATAAAGGCCAGATTTGTGCAATATACGACTGATTGTTGTCCCATGGACAGAGTCTCCCACCTCAGCTGTAGATCTCTGCAGTTCATACAGAGTGATCATGGGCCTCTTGGCTGCATCTCTGATCAGTCTTCTCCTTGTATGAGCTGAAAGTTTAGAGGGACGGCCAGGTCTTGGTAGATTTGCAGTGGTCTGATACTCCTTCCATTTCAATATTATCGCTTGTACAGTGCTCCTTGGGATGTTTAAAGCTTGGGAAATCTTTTTGTATCCAAATCCGGCTTTAAACTTCTTCACAACAGTATCTCGGACCTGCCTGGTGTGTTCCTTGTTCTTCATGATGCTCTCTGCGCTTTTAACGGACCTCTGATACTATCACAGTGCAGGTGCATTTATACGGAGACTTGATTACACACAGGTGGATTGTATTTATCATCATTAGTCATTTAGGTCAACATTGGATCATTCAGAGATCCTCACTGAACTTCTGGAGAGAGTTTGCTGCACTGAAAGTAAGGGGGCTGAATAATTTTGCACGCCCAATTTTTCAGTTTTTGATTTGTTAAAAAAGTTTGAAATATCCAATAAATGTCGTTCCACTTCATGATTGTGTCCCACTTGTTGTTGATTCTTCACAAAAAAAATACAGTTTTATATCTTTATGTTTGAAGCCTGAAATGTGGCAAAAGGTCGCAAAGTTCAAGGGGGCCGAATACTTTCGCAAGGCACTGTATGTCACTCAAGTAGGCCAGTTTTGCCAGGAAGTTCTCATCACTAAATTTTTCTGCGAGTTCATACTTGTGCTCCTGCTCCGAAAACATTCTTATCTGCTCTCTGAGCTCAAAAACTCGGGACAAGACTTTTCCTCGTGACAGCCACCTTGCTTCACTGTGAAACAGCACAGCTTGATGTTCAGCTCCCATCTCCTCACAGATACCAGAGAAGACTCTTGTTTTTAGTGGTCTGGTCTTTATAAAATTGACTACACCTACAATGTCAGTCATAACCTCACTTAATTCAGAGGAAAGGTGTCTTGAAGCCAGTGCTTCTCTGTGTATAGCACAGTGTGTCCACTCAGCATTAGGTGAGGCCTTCTTGATGAGTGCCCGAAGTCCTTTTCTCATCCCTGCCATGGTCTGTGCACCATCACTGCAAACATGGTCTGTGCACCACCACTGCAAACACCATTGCAGTTCTCCCACTTTAGCCCATTCTCAGTCAGGAAGCAGTCCAGCATTCTGAATAGCTCTTCAGCTCTGGCTCTGTCTCTGACATATTTACAAAAAAGTAGATCCTCACACAGGGAGCTTGTCATGTCAAAACGTACATAAGCGATAAACACACAGTCTTTGTTGCTGTCAGTTGCTTCATCGAACTGTAAGGTGAAACGTTTGTCTTTGAGTTTATCTACCAGCTGCTCTTTAAGATCGTTAGCAATGTCATTTTTACGTCTGGCGACAGTGTCATTGGACAGAGGGATAGTTGTTATTTTTGCAGCACTTGCGTCATCCAACATGATGGATCCAAGATGGCGTAGCAGTCGGACGTCTTGTCGTGTCCCTTGTATATATCGTATATATCGTTTTTTTAAAACATATTTTTCTTCGCATATCTTTTAAAACATTTTGCTAAACCTCAACTTCTAAATACTCTCCTGCAACCCGCCTCACCCAATGTAGCTATTTTTTTCTAAAGTACTTATATTTACTTCGGATCCGGATCCCCTCAACTGAAGCTAGCCAGCTAACTACCAGGTATCAGTCAGCAAACCATTGCTAGCGGTCTTCAGCTAACCGGTCATCAGCTAACCTGTATAACCTCTGTATGCCTCGCTGTATGTCTCTCTCAAATGTCAATATGCCTTGTATACTGTTGTTCAGGTTAGTTATCATTGTTTTAGTTTACAATGGAGCCCCTAGTTCCACTCTTCATACCCCTGATACCTCCTTTGCCCCACCTCCCACACATGCGGTGACCTCACCCATTACAACCAGCATGTCCAGTGATACAACCTCTCTCATCATCACCCAGTGCCTGGGCTTACCTCCGCTGTACCCACACCCCACCATACCCCTGTCTGCGCATTATGCCCTGAATATATTCTACCATGCCCAGAAATCTGCTCCTTTTATTCTCTGTCCCCAATGCTCTAGGCGACCAGTTTTGATAGCCTTTAGCCGCACCCTCATTCTACTCCTCCTCTGTTCCGCGGGTGATGTGGAGGTAAACCCAGGCCCTGCATGTCCCCAGGCACCCTCATTTGTTGACTTCTGTGATCGAAAAAGCCTTGGTTTCATGCATGTCAACATCAGAAGCCTCCTCCCTAAGTTTGTTTTACTCACTGCTTTAGCACTGCTAACCCTGATGTCCTTGCCGTGTCTGAATCCTGGCTCAGGAAGGACACCAAAAATTCTGAGATTTCCATACCCAACTATAACATTTTCCATCAAGATAGAACTGCCAAAGGGGGAGGAGTTGCAGTTTACTGCAGAGAGAGCCTGCAAAGTAATGTCATACTTTCCAGGTCCATACCCAAACAGTTCGAACTACTAATTTTGAAAATTACTCTCTCCAGAAATAAGTCTCTCACTGTTGCCGCCTGCTACCGACCCCCCTCAGCTCCCAGCTGTGCCCTGGACACCATTTGTGAATTGATCGCCCCCCATCTAGCTTCAGAGTTTGTTCTGTTAGGTGACCTATACTGGGATATGCTTAACACCCCGGCAGTCCTACAATCTAAGTTAGATGCCATAAATCTCACACAAATCATCAAGGAACCCACCAGGTACAACCCTAAATCTGTAAACAAGGGCACCCTCATAGACGTCATCCTGACCAACTGGCCCTCCAAATACACCTCCGCTGTCTTCAACCAGGATCTCAGCGATCACTGCCTCATTGCTTGTATCTGCTACGGAGCCGCAGTCAAACGACCACCCCTCGTCACTGTCAAACGCTCCCTAAAACACTTCTGTGAGCAGGCCTTTCTAATCGACCTGGCCCGGGTCTCCTGGAAGGACATTGACCTCATCCCGTCAGTTGAGGATGCCTGGTCATTCTTTAAAAGTAACTTCCTCACCATTTTAGATAAGCATGCTCCGTTCAAAAAATGCAGAACTAAGAACAGATATAGCCCTTGGTTCACTCCAGACCTGACTGCCCTCGACCAGCACAAAAATATCCTGTGGCGGACTGCAATAGCATCGAATAGTCCTCGCGATATGCAACTGTTCAGGGAAGTCAGGAACCAATACACGCAGTCAGTCAGGAAAGCTAAGGCCAGCTTCTTCAGGCAGAAGTTTGCATCCTGTAGCTCAAACTCCAAAAAGTTCTGGGACACTGTGAAGTCCATGGAGAACAAGAGCACCTCCTCCCAGCTGCCCACTGCACTGAGGCTAGGTAACACGGTCACCACCGATATATCCATGATTATCGAAAACTTCAACAAGCATTTCTCAACAGCTGGCCATGCCTTCCGCCTGGCTACTCCAACCTCGGCCAACAGCTCCTCCCCCCCCGCAGCTACTCGCCCAAGCCTCTCCAGGTTCTCCTTTACCAAAATCCAGATAGCAGATGTTCTGAAAGAGCTGCAAAATCTGGACCCGTACAAGTCAGCTGGGCTTGACAATCTGGACCCTCTATTTCTGAAACTATCCGCCGCCATTGTCGCAACCCCTATTACAAGCCTGTTCAACCTCTCTTTCATATCGTCTGAGATCCCCAAGGATTGGAAAGCTGCCGCAGTCATCCCCCTCTTCAAAGGGGGAGACACCCTGGACCCAAACTGTTACAGACCTATATCCATCCTGCCCTGCCTATCTAAGGTCTTCGAAAGCCAAGTCAACAAACAGGTCACTGACCATCTCGAATCCCACCGTACCTTCTCCGCTGTGCAATCTGGTTTCCGAGCCGGTCGCAGGTGCACCTCAGCCACGCTCAAGGTACTAAACGATGTCATAACCGCCATCGATAAAAGACAGTACTGTGCAGCCGTCTTCATCGACCTTGCCAAGGCTTTCGACTCTGTCAATCACCATATTCTTATCGGCAGACTCAGTAGCCTCGGTTTTCGGATGACTGCCTTGCCTGGTTCACCAATTACTTTGCAGACAGAGTTCAGTGTGTCAAATCGGAGGACATGCTGTCCGGTCCTCTGGCAGTCTCTATGGGGTGCCACAGGGTTCAATCCTCGGGCCGACTCTTTTCTCTGTATATATCAATGATGTTGCTCTTGCTGCGGGCGATTCCCTGATCCACCTCTACGCAGACGACACCATTCTATATACTTCCGGCCCGTCCTTGGACACTGTGCTATCTAACCTCCAAACGAGCTTCAATGCCATACAACACTCCTTCCGTGGCCTCCAACTGCTCTTAAATGCTAGTAAAACCAAATGCATGCTTTTCAACCGTTCTCTGCCTGCACCCGCACACCTGACCAGCATCACCACCCTGGATGGCTCCGACCTTGAATATGTGGACATCTATCAGTACCTAGGTGTCTGGCTAGACTGTAAACTCTCCTTCCAGACTCATATCAAACATCTCCAATCGAAAATCAAATCAAGAGTCGGCTTTCTATTCCGCAACAAAGCCTCCTTCACTCACGCCGCCAAACTTACCCTAGTAAAATTGACTATCCTACCGATCCTCGACTTCGGCGATGTCATCTACAAAATTGCTTCCAACACTCTACTCAGCAAACTGGATGCAGTTTATCACAGTGCCATCCGCTTTGTCACTAAAGCACCTTATACCACCCACCACTGCGACTTGTATGCTCTAGTCGGCTGGCCCGCGCTACATTTTTGTCGCCAGACCCACTGGCTCCAGGTCATCTACAAGTCCATGCTAGGTAAAGCTCCGCCTTATCTCAGTTCACTGGTCACGATGGCAACACCCATCCGTAGCACGCGCTCCAGCAGGTGTATCTCACTGATCATCCCTAAAGCCAACACCTCATTTGGCCGCCTTTCGTTCCAGTTCTCTGCTGCCTGTGACTGGAACGAATTGCAAAAATCGCTGAAGTTGGAGACTTTCATCTCCCTCACCAACTTCAAACATCTGCTATCTGAGCAGCTAACCGATCGCTGCAGCTGTACATAGTCTATCGGTAAATAGCCCACCCATTTTTACCTACCTCATCCCCATACTGTTTTTATTTATTTACTTTTCTGCTCTTTTGCACACCAATATCTCTACCTGTACATGACCATCTGATCATTTATCGCTCCAGTGTTAATCTGCAAAATTGCACACAATGTATATAGACTCCCCTTTTTTTCTACTGTGTTATTGACTTGTTTATTGTTTACTCCATGTGTAACTCTGTGTTGTCTCTTCACACTGCTATGCTTTATCTTGGCCAATTCGCAGTTGCAAATGAGAACTTGTTCTCAACTAGCCTACCTGGTTAAATAAAGGTGAAATAAATCAAATAAATAAAAAAATGACAGAGACCAGGTCTAATGCTGCAGGCAGTATCAGCTCCTCTGCTATGGAGGTTTGTTGCACTGAGCAATTTGGTACGCCACCTTATAGGATGCTAACAGTGCTGGTTTATTGTTGGCAATATTCGGCACGTTTTCGCTGAAAAAACTCAAGCGGCTTATCAGCGTGATTGGGGTGTAATGTCTTTAAGTGATGCCTTAATTTATTTGGCTTCATGCTGTCCGCTGCCAACATTTATAGACACAGTAAACATACCGGTCTTTCCTCGTCCCCCACCGTAGTCACAGTGAAGCCAAGCGCTACATACGCTTCATCATATCTCCTCGTCTTAGCTTTCGGGAGACTTACATTTGTCTCATTATCTCCGTCTCTCTCCGCCTTTCTTTTCATCCCTGTTAAATATTTTTCCATGGTGTCTCTTAAAGGTTTGTTATCTGCACTTCATATCTCCTGCTGTGTGCTCTTGTTCGGTGCAAAAAAACCCTACTCCCTGCGGCAAAAAAAAACATGTTCCCCGGGGTCACCCCGCATCGCTCTGAGCCCCCCCAGGAGGTGCGCGCCCCACTATTTGAGAAGGACTGCTTTAGAGTGACACCCACAAGGACAGGGCCTGTCTCTCTGGTGTTTGTGTGTGTGTGTTTGCATCCTTGCATCTGTCTGTGTGTCTGTGTGTATGTTAGTGTGCGTGTGTGTGTGTGTTTGCATCCTTGCGTCTCTCTGTGTGTCTGTGCAGCACATATTACATGAAGCAGAGTAATCTTCAATGAGAGGCAGCTCCTCTGATATAGAGGTTGTGACTTTCATCTTGTCTGTTTACAGCCTCACATCTCTGTATCCTGCTCACAGGGGAGAGAGGCCCAGGCTGTCCCAAATGATACACTATTCCCTTTATAGTGCACTACTTTTGACTAGGGCCCATAGGACTGTGGTCAAAAGTAGTCCACTATAAAGGGAATAGGGTTCCATTTGGGATGCATTCCCAGTCTTACAGCATGATCAATGGGCACAATACCGTCTCCAACTCCATCACCTGCCTAGCATCTCTCTCTGACAGAAACATCCTTCAGCCAGCAATGATCTGGATACCTACCGTAAAACTATTCAGAAACAGATCTAGCTAGGTAGCACCAGCTGGCTTTCTAAGCTGTAATACTAGGACCACATGTGTGTCCTCATGTTCATATTGAGAGTGGCTGGGGATTTCAGGTCGGTGGTCTCCTATTCATGTGGCTTTAGTACAGCTATATAGCTATATGGATTATAGCTAAGCTTCAACTATACTGGCCCACTGCTGTAGAGAGAGAACCAGAACCAATTCAATGTTCTCATGGAGATTGACTGATAGGCTGTCTGTAACAAGGAACCAGACCCACTGACTGACTGACTGACTGACGGACTAGCTTACTAACTGACTGACTGACTGGATAACTGATTGACTGATAGGCTGTCTGTAACAAGGAACCAGACCCACTGACTGACTGACTGACTGAGTAGCTTACTAACTGACTGACTGACTAGCTTACTAACTGACTGACTGGGTGATATACTGACTGACTGACTGAGTAGCTTACTAACTGACTGACTGACTGAGTAGCTTACTAACTGACTGACTGGGTGATATACTGACTGACTGACTGACTGAGTAGCTTACTAACTGACTGACTGACTGACCGACTAGCTTACTAACTGACTGACTGGGTGATATACTGACTGACTGACTAGCTTACTAACTGACTGACTGACTGATTGAGTAGCTTACTAACTGACTGACTGGGTGATATACTGACTGACTGACTGACTGAGTAGCTTACTAACTGACTGACTGACTGACCGACTAGCTTACTAACTGACTGACTGGGTGATATACTGACTGACTGACTAGCTGACTGACTGAGTGGTTTACTGACTGGCTGACTGGATAACTGATTGACTGATTGGGTGGCTGACTGACTGACTGGATAACTGATTGACTGATTGGGTGGCTGACTGACTGACTGGCTGACTGGATAACTGATTGACTGATTGGGTGTCTGACTGACTACCTGACTGGCTGACTGGGTGACTGACTGGCTGATTGACTGGCTGACCGGGTGGCTGACTGACTGAGTGGCTGACTGACTGACTGGGTGGCTGACTGACTAACTGGCTGACTGGTTGACTGACTGACTGGGTGGTTGACTGACTGACTGGTTAACTGACTGGGTGGCTGACTGACTGATTGGCCGACTGACTGGGTCGATGAGTGCTCTTCCTCTCTTCCTTTTTGCGGCTGCTGGTTCCTGCTGAGATAAAGACTAGTTACCCACAATATTCTCAGTAAAGATGTTAGCATTGTGGCTGCCAGCTGGGTTTGGGAGAGGTGGGAAACAGAGAGGTAGGGAAGGAAGGGCAGCAGTTAAGGATAAAAGGAGGAGTAGAGAAAATTAGGGGGAGAGGGAGGGAGGGAAGGGGAGAAGTGAGAGGAGGAGAAGGGGGGGGTAGAGACAAGAGAGAGAAGATGGGATGGGACATGGGAGGGAAAAAGAGAGGGAGCACCAGAGTAGAGATCTGACTGTAAAAGAGAACAGACGTTGTGCATCATCCTCTGTTTGACAGAACGATGCAAACAAAGAGATCATTCCGGCTACTTTACCCATCCTCAAAGAGAGCTGCATGAGCACATAGAGAGACTCTAAATATGATAAGAATTTAATCTATAAAGCATTTTTTTTCATGCATTACGCTCAAATTGACTTCCCTACACCTGTATCCACTCCAGATTGAAAAGTGGCTGGTAAGCCTGGCATGATCTAGAAGCATGTGTTCTCCCCTCTCTCCCGCTGGGCAGAGGAAGGCCAAAGACGGTGATGTCACCGCCAAAACAATGTCTCATTCAGCCAGTGGCTGACGGGCAGGAAGCAGGCTCTCGCTTAAACGATAACATCTGCAGAAGTACAGAGAGAGAGAGAGAGAGAGAGAGAGCTGCCATCTATCAGAACTATTAGAAATGTACTGAGCATGTTTAAGTCCCTAGTGCAGAGAAGAACTAATATCTTTTGGAGTTGGAACACATGCCAGCTTCACTCATTCTGGAATCCATCCTGGAATTCAGAATGATCTCTAATGCCATCAGTTCTAGAATTCACCACACAGCCTTTAGAATTCTGTGTGTCACACATTCTAAAAGGAGGCACTTAGCTCCATGATATCCTGCACTGATTCAGAAGTGGAACACCAAGTGATCAGCAGAACATTATCCCAGCAGTGATTTCTGACAATTTGACAGGATTTGAAACATTAGACCCAGAGACTGTGGTCCTGTTGGGATAGTAGAATGGCTCCTGACCTATGTCCAGGTCTCATGTTTCCATGTGTTTCACATTCCTACACTTATATGGGAGAACATAGCTATGTGATAATGGACCTGGTTGACGTTTTTTGGCATGAACTCTGACACAGGTATTGCAATGTATATAAACTAGATCCTAGCATGCTTTCTCTAGGACATGGGTGGGCAACTCCTCGAGGGCCTGACTGGTGGCACACTTTTTCTTCATCCTTAGCAAACGCAGCTGATTAATCAAATGGCATTCTAAACTGAAGATCATGATTAGGTGATTATTGGAGTCAGGTGTGTTAGCTGGAGCTGGGGCAAAACTGTGACACCAATCATGCCCTTGAGGACTGAAATTTCCCACCCCTGCTCTAGGAATTGATTACATTCAGTATTTTGTGTAGGTTGAATGTGCTGTTCATATTCTCAGCTCTAACTAAACAGTCCATTGCATAGACCCCCATCTCCTGCAGCTTTGGACCTGTAGAACACGCACAGCCAGGCACAGCCAGTGGGAGGGGGGCAGTATGAACCGGACTCTCCCCTGAGACATCCAGCCAGACCAACCAGACCCCCCTGCTAATGAACCTCAGCTGGCCTGGCCGTCTCACTCATGCCCCCTGCTGGATGTGAGTTTCACTAGACATACTTTAGTTGTGGATAGGCCAGAGACTTTTCTTGAATGATATCTGAGTACTGCACTTTGATTCACCTAAATCAACCCTGCTTAAATCGATAGCCAACCAGCCACAACCTGTGACAACCTACTACTGACCCACTCAACATATCCCTAATTCTAGTCATAACCCTAACTGTACCCCTAAACCTAACCCTAGCTTCAAGTCCACACCCCGGCTCAACTCTAACCGTAGCCATTAATCTAACTCTAACTCACTCAACCCACCATAATTCCCCACCCCTTTGTCCTGCCTTGCCATCTTACCTCATAGAGTTGGGTATGGCTCCAGAACCCTCCGCTCCCCCCTGGGTGTTCATGTGAAACCCATTTGGGATGGCCCATCGGCCAGGCTGGCTCAGGACAAACTCCGACCTGGTCCCGGTGATGGTGGTCCGCAGTGGGCTTCCTCCAGATCCAAGCTCACGGCCTGCAGCACTCTCCCCAGCCTCAGGCTCTCCTCGTTGGGCCTCGGGTCCAGCCTCGCTTCCTTCCTGCTCCATGACAGTGGCTAGTTCCAGCTCCAGAGGCTCAGGGCTCTGGAGAAAGGACCTCTGCTGGATGAGGGGGGTGAGCGGAGCCTCGAAGCTGACACAGCTGTCTGTCTCGTCTGTGAGTGACAGGACATCCAGGGAGTCTAGACTACTGTAGCACGTCCCCCCGCGAAGAAGCGCAGACTCAACAATACGCTCAAACGTCGAGCTGAAGCCGTCCTTGTTGTCCATCCCGCTCTTCTCCCTCTCTCCCTCCCCGTCTTCCTCATCTTCCTCTTCCTCCCCCTCTATGGCGACAACATGCTCCACGATGCGTTCAAACACAGAGCTGAAACTGTCCTGGTTCTCCCTTCCCTCCTCTTCCTCTTCCTCCACCTCTGTGTCCGCCAGCTCTACGGAACACTCGAAGGTGGAGCTGAACGTGTCCAGGTGTTCATGGATGACCTCCACTAAGCCGCCTCCTTCTCTTTCATCTTCATCATCTTCATCATCCTCCTTTTCATGCCCTTTGATTCCATTCTCAGGTCCTATTCCATTGTCCAGCCTGTATGGAAACATAGAGTATCATCGGAATGAAACGTTTAATTAAATAGCTACACACTCGCCCTCCACATTAACACACTCATCTCAGTCTGTTGAAGGATGTTCTATAAATGATCCGACCTATACAGCCACTTATGACCACACTAGTCAAGGACTGCTCATGTACTGCTCATGTACTGACCTGACTATGTCCAGAGACCTTGGTGGGTCTGGTAAGTCTTGGTCCTGGTCCTGGTCTTCTTCCTGATCCTCAGGTGGTGGTGGTGGAGGTAACTCCTCCTCACCCTCCTCCTCCTCTTCCTCCTCACAGCCGGGCTCGCAGGCTAGTTCTGACTCCTCTGTGGCCTCTGTGTTCATGTTGTCCCCCTCCTTCTCTACCTCCTCCTCCCTTTCTTCCCTCTCCTCCTCTCTCTCTAGCTCTCTGTCTGGCTGACCATCCCCTGCATCTATCCTCTCATCCCCCACTCCATCTTCTTCATCACTTGTCTCTGCCATACTCTCTCTCTCTTCATGCACCTCTCCTTCTCCCTGCATCACTTGTTCCACTCCCTCATCTACCTCATCACCCTCTCCCTTTCCACTTTCCTCACCTTCTCTTTCTCGGTGTACTTCCCTTTGTACCGTAACACTTTCCTCCCCTTCCATCTCATTGGTCCCCTCTATCCCCTCCACCTCCAGACTTTGCCCCTCCAGCCCTTGGTTTGTGGCTGGCTTCTCTGCAGGGTGGGCTGGCGTCTCCCTTTGGCTGTCTGGGAATGTAGTGGGTTCAGTCTGGGGGTGTCCCTGCCCCTCCTGGGTCATGGTGCCTACGTGTGTCGTGGAGTCCTCTGGGGCTGGGTCGGAGACAGAGAGCTCTGGATCCAGGACTAGGGAGGACTGACCGTCTGGCGGAGGAGAGAGAGAGGGAGAGAGAGAGAGAGAGAGAGAGAGAGAGAGAAGGGAAGCACAGGTGAAAAAAGAGAAGAAAATAAAATATAATAAAAAGGAGAGACAGTAGGGGAAGGGGAAGGGATGCTGTCTGATACAGTCATTTCGATATTATTATCCTTAATTGTAATACGGAGGTCACCTTGGAAAGGAACGCCCAGTATTTGTGCATGTGTGTGGGTGTGTGTATGTGTGTACGTGCTTGTCTCAATGTCTGTGTGTGTGTCTAGAATGATATCTCCTCTAAAGAACAGTTCAAAAGAAGGAGAAAACGAGGGGCACAAGAAGGAGAGCGAGAGAGAAAATGAGCAAAGGAAGATCATTTTAAAGCCCCTTCAGATCCATGTCAAAAGGATCCATCTGACAGTCATCTTTTCTCCAGAGCAGCAGGCCTTTAATCCACACAGCAGCTCCTCTACTCCTCCTCACATCTCACATCACATCACACATCACATCACATATCACATCTCACATCACATCACATCTCACATAACATCACATCTCACATCACATCACATATCACATCACATCGCACATCACATCACATATCACATCACATCACATCTCACATCACATCTCACATCACATCTCACATCACATAACATCACATCACATATCACATATCACATCACATCTCACATCACATCACACATCACATATCACATAACATCACATCTCACATCACATCACATATCACATCTCACATCACATCACATCTCACATCACATCTCACATCACTCATTCACCGCTGCATTTCTTCTCTTTTCACAGCTGAATGGCTAACAGAAAGCACTAAGGTTAAACGCCCTGCTCTGGAGTCCATATGCTGAATGCCCACCTGGGATTTAAACCTGCAACCTTATGGACACCAGGCACCAGTTTCTATTGGAACATCAGCTGGAGATGGGCAGTGAGTCTCACTCTTCATTGGTCTAGGTTGTGTTTCATTAAGCTGGTAGCAGCACCAGCATAAGATAATGTGGCTAATGTATGATCGGACTGTAATTTTATTATAGCAGTCAGTGTTCCTGTTATTGTTTGGCTGTAATGTAATTGGGTACTGTACAGAGAACAAGGCTTTTGAAACAAAGAACTCTTCCTGAAATTATAGTCGATTTTGGAGGAGCCGCCATTCCATCTTTCCATTTATTGTTTTCCCTACTTTTATGTAGCCGCATTAATAAAGACAAGAGTCTCTGTGCACTGACCTCGCATTGTCTGCTGATTCATCAGCATTAATAGACCGTCGGATAACCTACGGCCTTACATTAGTAGGTGTAAGCAGATTTGAGGTACGTGTTGGAGTCGGTTATGATTTGCTTGCAACTATGTCTCCAACCTCCCAACCCTATAGACCAGGCTGAACCTTCCAACCCTATGGACCAGGTTGAACCTCCCAACCCTATAGACCAGGCTGAACCTTCCAACCCTATGGACCAGGCTGAACCTCCCAACCCTATAGACCAGGCTGAACCTTCCAACCCTATGGACCAGGTTGAACCTCCCAACCCTATAGACCAGGCTGAACCTCCCAACCCTACGGACCAGGTTGAACCTCCCAACCCTACGGACCAGGTTGAACCTCCCAACCCTATAGACCAGGCTGAACCTCCCAACCCTACGGACCAGGTTGAACCTCCCAACCCTACGGACCAGGTTGAACCTCCCAACCCTACGGACCAGGTTGAACCTCCCAACCCTACGGACCAGGTTGAACCTCCCAACCCTACGGACCAGGCTGAACCTCCCAACCCTATGGACCAGGTTGAACCTTCCAACCCTACAGACCAGGTTGAACATCCCAACCCTATGGACCAGGCTGAAGTAAAGAGCAGACTAAAGTGAATGACATAACCACATGAAGGAGATACAACAAGTGACATGCCGAGTCAGACACATTTATATAGACAGTATTATCACACCCACATGCCTAGTCCAACATTACCACACTCCAACGCACACAAACAAAAAACCCAAACACAAGAATAGACAGGCAAATTCAATCAAACACTTATGTAATCAAACATCAAAGCTATGGATGTTCTGCCTCTATTTCTCACATGCAAACACACCTGTGCTCTCGGTTATGTTGTTGACAGTGTTGTTGGGTGTGACTCGCCTAAACAGGAGGACAGCTATGTAGAGCAGCAGTAAGAGCTCAACTGCTCAGGAGCTGGCAGATGTGTTCCCGTACCCAATGCCCATACCCCACCTCACATTGTTATGCACTGTGTGTGTGTGTGTGTGTGTGTGTGTTTTAGTTTGATTGGCAGATGCTGCGATAGTATTAAAGGGGAATTGATAAGGCCTAAGAGCCCATTGTTCTGCTGACCAAACCAGAATTCACTTACTTGCTCCAAAGACGCACATGCACGCATACACACACACACACTTCATCTGCCAATCAAGTTGAAATACTACCGACAAGAACCATAGTGTCTCTCTAAGACCTCTTTCTCTCATTCTGTCCGTCACACACACACACACACACACACACACACACACACACACACACACACACACACACACACACACACACACACACACACCTGCACGCACACACACACACACAGAGGTCTGGTTGGTTATTTATTGATCAAGATAAGGCTCCATACTAAAGAAAACACTTTAGCACAAATAATTACTACTGAGAATTTCTACTAAGAACTACTACTGAGAACTACTACAGAGTTACTACCGAGAACAACTACTGAGAACTACTACTGAGAACTACTACTGAGAACTACCACTGAGAATTACTACTGAGAATGACAAGTTATTCAACAGGCAGCATGTTGTATCTACAAGCAACATGTTATATCAACAGGCAGAACGTTGTATCTACAGGCAGCATGTTGTATCTACAACATATCTGCATGTTATATCAACAGGCAGAAAGTTATATCTACAGGCAGCATGTTGTATCTACAAGCAACATGTTATATCAACAGGCAGAACGTTGTATCTACAGGCAGCATGTTGTATCTACAACATATCTGCATGTTATATCAACAGGCAGAAAGTTGTATCTACAGGCAGCATGTTATATATACAGGCAGAACATTGCAACAACATGCAGCGTGTTGTATCTACAGCCAGCAATTTGTATCTACAGGCAGAACATTGTATCAACAGGCATCATGTTGTATTTACAGGCAACATGTTATATCTACAGCCAGCAATTTGTATCTACAGGCAGAACATTGTATCAACAGGCATCATGTTATATCTACAGGCAGCATGCTATATCTACAGGAAGCATGTTATATATACAGGCAGCATGTTGTATGTACAAGCATCATGTTATATATTCAGGCAGCATGTTAAATATAGAGCTAATTGTTATATATACAGCAGCATGATATATATATATATATATATACACAGGCAGAATGTTATATATACAGGAAGCATGTTATATACACAGTTAGCATGTTATATCTACAGGCAGCATGTTATATATACAGCAGCATGTTATATACACAGACAGCAAGATATATCTAAAGGCAGCATGCTATATCTACAGACAGCATGTTGTATCTACAGGCAGCATGTTATATCTGCAGGCAGCATGTTATATTTACAGGCAGCACATTGTATCTACAGGCATCATGTTGTATCTACAGGCATCATGTTGTATTTACAGGCAGCATGTTATATCTACAGACAGCATGTTGTATCTACAGACAGCATGTTGTATCTACAGGCAGTATGTTTTATCTACAGGCAGCATGCTATATCTACAGACAGCATGTTGTATTTACAGGCAGCATGTTATATCTACAGGCAGCATGCTATATCTACAGGCAGCATGTTGTATCTACAGGCAGTATATTGTACATACAAGCAGGATGTTGTATCTAGGCAGGCATCATGTTGTATTTACAGAGCATGTTGTATCTACACAGCATGTTGTATCTACAGGCAGCATGTTGTATCTACAGGCAGCATGCTATATCTACAGACAGCATGTTGTATTTACAGGCAGCATGTTGTATCTACAGACAGCATGTTGTATTTACAGGCAGCATGTTATATCTACAGGCAGCATGCTATATCTACAGACAGCATGTTGTATTTACAGGCAGCATGTTGTATCTACAGACAGCATGTTGTATTTACAGGCAGCATGCATGTTGTATCTACAGACATGTTGTATTTACAGGCAGCATGTTGTATCTACAGGCAGCATGTTGTATCTACAGGCAGCATGTTGTATCTACAGGCATCATGTTGTATTTACAGGCAGCATGTTATATGCCCATATCTCCAAGGTGGCATAGCAGTCCAGATGTCGTTTGTCCTCGTCTTGTCGTGTCCTGTATATATATATATTTACAACTTTTTTCACATACATTTTATTTTTATTTTCCATCAACTCATCTTCAAAACACTCTCCTGCAACCCGCCTCACCAATTTATATTTATAAAAAAGTATTATTTACCTCAAATCTGTAATCCTCCAAGAAGCTAGCCAGAAACTCCAAGAAGCTAGCCTGAAACTAGCCAGAAGCTAATCAGAAGCTAGTTCAGAAGCTAGTTAGCTTCTTTACTGGCAAATCGTTAGTATTCAGCTAACCACGGTTTGTGGTCATCAGCTATCCTTTAGCTCGAAAATCTATTGCCAGTTCTGTACAGCGCAGCGCGGCTCGGAACGGAACATACCGGACCAATTTTTCTCTCCATGTCCCTGGATTTCGACTGCTCTCTGGACATTCATACCCGGATCTCACAGCTAGCTAGCTGCTATCCGTGTGACTATCGGCCTTCGTCGATTCCGGAGCAAACATAAATTATTCCGGAGCTAGCCAGCTCTGTCAATCACTCCTGAGTTCCATCAATCACTCCTGGGCTGCAGTCACCTATCCGGACCCGTTTTACTGCCTACGCGGAGCCCCACCGGGCCTTCACAACTGGACTGCCGACGTTATCTACCCGAAGGAGATCCGGCTGGCTCCTCCGTCGCGACGTTACCTGAACGCCCATCTGCGGCCTGCTAGCCGTTAGCTGTCTTACCGGCTGCTATCTGAATAGACAATCGGACAATTTATTTATTTTTATTATTATTATGTTTTCTTCTTGGGCCTCTATAACTATATCTATTGTTTTTATTTTTGTTGTTGTTGTGTGATTTGGATTAATCCCCTCTACCACACGGAACCCCACTAATCTACTGACGGAAAGCAAGAGGTGGCTAACAACAGACCTCCATCCTATGCTAGCTTGCTACCGATGGCCTGGCTAGCTGTCTAAATCGCCGTGACCCCCAACCAACCTCTCCACTCACTGGACCCTTTTGATCACTCGACTAAGCATGCCTCTCCTTAATGTCAATATGTCTTGTCCATTGCTGTTCTGGTTAGTGTTTATTGGCTTATTTCACTGTAGAGCCTCTAGTCCTGCTCACTATACCTTATCCAACCTATTAGTTCCACCACCCACACATGCAATGACATCTCCTGGTTTCAATGATGTTTCTAGAGACAATATCTCTCTCTTCATCACTCAATACCTAGGTTTACCTCCACTGTATTCACATACTACCATACCTTTGTCTGTACATTATACCTTGATGCTATTTTACCGCACCCAGAAACCTCATTTTACTCTATGTTCCAGACGTTCTAGACAACCAATTCTCATAGCTTTTAGCCGTACCCTTATTCTACTCCTCCTATGTTCCTCTGGCGATGTAGAGGTGAATCCAGGCCCTGCAGTGCCTAGCTCCACTCCTATTCCCCAGGCGCTCTCTTTTGACGACTTCTGTAACCGTAATAGCCTTGGTTTCATGCATGTTAACATTAGAAGCCTCCTCCCTAAGTTTGTTCTATTCACTGCTTTAGCACACTCTGCCAACCCGGATGTTCTAGCTGTGTCTGAATCCTGGCTTAGGAAGACCACCAAAAATTCAGAAATTTTAATTCCAAACTACAACATTTTCAGACAAGATAGAACTGCCAAAGGGGCGGTGTTGCAATCTACTGCAAAGATAGCCTGCAGAGTTCTGTCCTACTATCCAGGTCTGTACCCAAACAATTTGAACTTCTACTTTTAAAAATCCACCTCTCTAAAAACAAGTCTCTCACCGTTGCCGCCTGCTACAGACCACCCTCTGCCCCCAGCCGTGCTCTGGACACCATATGTGAACTGATTGCCCCCCATCTATCTTCAGAGTTCGTGCTGCTAGGCGACCTAAACTGGAACATGCTTAACACCCCAGCCATCCTACAATCTAAACTTGATGCCCTCAATCTCACACAAATTATCAATGAACCTACCAGGTACCTCCCCAAAGCCTTAAACACGGGCACCCTCATAGATATCATCCTAACCAACTTCCCCTCTAAATACACCTCTGCTGTCTTCAACCAAGATCTCAGCGATCACTGCCTCATTGCCTGCATCTGTAATGGTCAGCGGTCAAACGACCTCCACTCATCACTGTAAAACGCTCCCTGAAACACTTCTGCGAGGAGGCCTTTCTAATCGACCTGGCCGGGGTATCCTGGAAGGATATTGATCTCATCCCGTCAGTAGAGGATGCCTGGATATTTTTTTTAAATGCCTTCCTAACCATCTTAAATAAACATGCCCCATTCAAGAAATTTAGAACCAGGAACAGATATAGCCCTTGGTTCTCCCCAGACCTGACTGCCCTTAACCAACACAAAAACATCCTATGGCGTTCTGCATTAGCATCGAACAGCCCCGTGATATGCAGCTGTTCAGGGAAGCTAGAAACCATTATACACAGGCAGTTAGAAAAGCCAAGGCTAGCTTTTTCAATCAGAAATTTGCTTCGTGCAACACTAACTCAAAAAAGTTCTGGGACACAGTAAAGTCCATGGAGAATAAGAACACCTCCTTCCAGCTGCCCACTGCACTGAAGATAGGAAACACTGTCACCACTGATAAATCCACTATAATTGAGAATTTCAATAAGCATTTTGTCTACGGCTGGCCATGCTTTCCACCTGGCTACCCATACCCCGGTCAACAGCACTGCACCCCCCACAGCAACTCGCCCAAGCCTTCCCCATTTCTCCTTCCTCTAAATCCAGTCAGCTGATGTTCTGAAAGAGCTGCAAAATCTGGACCCCTAAAGATCAGCCGGGCTAGACAATCTGGACCCTTTCTTTCTAAAATTATCTGCCGAAATTGTTGCCACCCCTATTACTAGCCTGTTCAACCTCTCTTTCGTGTCGTCTGAGATTCCCAAAGATTGGAAAGCAGCTGCGGTCATCCCCCTCTTCAAAGGGGGACACTCTTGACCCAAACTGCTACAGACCTATATCTATCCTACCGTGCCTTTCTAAGATCTTCGAAAGCCAAGTCAACAAACAGATTACCGACCATTTCGAATCTCACCATACCTTCTCTGCTATGCAATCTGGTTTCAGAGCTGGTCATGGTTGCACCTCAGCCACGCTCAAGGTCCTAAACGATATCTTAACCACCATCGATAAGAAACATTACTGTGCAGCCGTATTCATTGATCTGGCCAAGGCTTTCGACTCTGTCAATCACCACATCCTCATCGGCAGACTCGACAGCCTTGGTTTCTCAAATGATTGCCTCGCCTGGTTCACCAACTACTTCTCTGATAGAGTTCAGTGTGACAAATCGGAGGGTCTGCTGTCCGGACCTCTGGCAGTCTCTATGGGGGTGCCACAGGGTTCAATTCTTGGACCGACTCTCTTCTCTGTATACATCAATGAGGTCGCTCTTGCTGCTGGTGAGTCTCTGACTCTGTCACTGGATCAGCTGATTGACATGTCCATTCGACTGGATAATCTGGGCTGAGCGTTCAGAGGGTCCTGTGTGCCGATGGAGTTGGGAGGGGCTGCAGGGTCCACCTCTACGCAGACGACACCATTCTGTATACTTCCGGCCCTGCTTTGGACACTGTGTTAACAACCCTCCAGGCAAGCTTCAATGCCATACAACTCTCGTTCCGTGGCCTCCAATTGCTCTTAAATACAAGTAAAACTAAATGCATGCTCTTCAACCGATCGCTACCTGCACCTACCCGCCTGTCCAACATCACTACTCTGGACGGCTCTGACTTAGAATACGTGGACAACTACAAATACTTAGGTGTCTGGTTAGACTGTAAACTCTCCTTCCAGACCCATATCAAACATCTCCAATCCAAAGTTAAATCTAGAATTGGCTTCCTATTTCGCAACAAAGCATCCTTCACTCATGCTGCCAAACATACCCTTGTAAAACTGACCATCCTACCAATCCTCGACTTTGGCGATGTCATTTACAAAATAGCCTCCAATACCCTACTCAACAAATTGGATGCAGTCTATCACAGTGCAATCCGTTTTGTCACCAAAGCCCCATATACTACCCACCATTGCGACCTGTACGCTCTCGTTGGCTGGCCCTCGCTTCATACTCGTCGCCAAACCCACTGGCTCCATGTCATCTACAAGACCCTGCTAGGTAAAGTCCCCCTTATCTCAGCTCGCTGGTCACCATAGCATCTCCCACCTGTAGCACACGCTCCAGCAGGTATATCTCTCTAGTCACCCCCAAAACCAACTCTTTCTTTGGCCGCCTCTCCTTCCAGTTCTCTGCTGCCAATGACTGGAACGAACTACAAAAATCTCTGAAACTGGAAACACTTATCTCCCTCACTAGCTTTAAGCACCAACTGTCAGAGCAGCTCACAGATTACTGCACCTGTACATAGCCCACCTATAATTTAGCCCAAACAACTACCTCTTTCCCAACTGTATTTAATTTTTATTTATTTATTTATTTATTTTGCTCCTTTGCACCCCATTATTTTTATTTCTACTTTGCACATTCTTCCATTGCAAAACTACCACGACACCCGGAGCATTACATGTATTTAATTTTTATTTATTTATTTATTTTGCTCCTTTGCCCATTATTTTTCCAGTACCATTCCAGTGTTGCTATATTGTATTTACTTTGCAACCATGGCCTTTTTTGCCTTTACCTCCCTTCTCACCTCATTTGCTCACATTGTATATAGACTTGTTTATACTGTATTATTGACTGTATGTTTGTTTTACTCCATGTGTAACTCTGTGTCGTTGTATCTGTCGAACTGCTTTGCTTTATCTTGGCCAGGTCGCAATTGTAAATGAGAACTTGTTCTCAACTTGCCTACCTGGTTAAATAAAGGTAAAATAAATAAATAAATAAATAAAAATATCTACAGGCAGCATGTTATATCTACAGGATGCATGTTGTATATGCAGGAAGCATGTTACATCTGCAGGCATCATGTTGTATCTACAGGTAGAACGTTGATCTACAGGCTGCATGTTAAATCACCAGGCAGCATGTTGTTTATACAGACAGCATGTTCAACCTTTAGGCAGCATTTTGTATCTACAGGCAGAACATTGTACCTACTGGCAGCATGTTGTATGTACAGACTGCATGTTATATCTGCAGACAGCATGTTGTATCTACAGGCAGCATGTTGAATCTGAAGGCAGCATGTTGTATCTACAAGCTGTAGTTTATGTCTACAGGCAGCATGTTATATCAACAGAAAGCATGTTGTATCTACAGACAGCATTCTATATCTACAGGCAGCAAGTTATATCTACAGGCTGCATTTGATATCTACAGGCAACATGTTAAATCTATAGGCAGTATGTTAAATCTACAGGCAACATGTTAAATCTATAGGCAGTATGTTATATCTACAGACAGCATGTTGAATCTACAGGCAGAATGTTACATATGACAGCAGCATGTTGAATCTACAGAAAGCATGTTGTATCAAGATGCAGCATGTTGTATCTACAGGCAGCATTTTGTGTCTACAGGCAGCATGTTAAATCTACAGGGAGCATGTTGTATGTACAGGCAGTATGCTACATCTACAGGCAGAACATTGTACCTACAGGCAGCATGTTGTATCTACAGGCAGCATGTTATATCTACAGACAGCATGTTGTATTGACAGGCAGCATCTTATATACAGAGTAGCATGTTATATCTACAAGCAGAATGCTGTAGCAGCATGTTGTATCTACAGGCACCAAGTTATATCTACAGGCAGCATGTTATATCTACAGGCAGCATGTTTACCCTACAGGCAGTATGTTGTATCTGAAGGCAGCATGTGGTATCTCCTTGCAGCATGTCGTATCTACATGCCACATGTTGTATCTACAGGCTGCATTATATGTCTACAGGCAGCATGATAAATCTACAGGTAGCAAGTGGTATCTACAGGGAGCATGTTGTATGTACAGACAGCATGCAACAGCTACAGGCAGAACATTGTACCTACAGGCAGCATGTTGTATCTACAGGCAACATGTTATATTACAGGCAGCATGTTGTATCTACAGGCAGCATGTTCATCCTACAGGCAGCATTTTGTATCTGAAGGCAGCATGTTGTATCTACAGGCAGCAGGTTGTATCTACAGGCAGCATGTTTAACCTACAGGCAGCATGATATAGCTACAGGTAGCATGTATTATCTACAGGCAGCATGTTGTATCTCCAGGCTGCATTTTATATCTACAGGCAGCATGTTGTACCTACAGGCAGCATGTTGTACCCACAGGCAGCATGATTTATCTACAGACAGCATGTTGTATCTACAGACAGCATGTTGTATCTACAGGAAGGATGTTGAATCTACAGGCAGCATGGTGTACCTACAGGCAGCATGTTGTATCTAAAGGCAGCATTTAAAATCTATTGGCAGCATTTAATATCTACAGGCTGCATGTTATATCTACAGCCAGCATATTGTACATGCAGGCAGTATATTGTACATACAAGCAGGATGTTGTATCTACAGGCAGCACATTGTATCTACAGGCATCACGTTGTATCTACAGACAGCATGTTGTATCAACAGGCAGCGTGTTGTATATACAGGCATCATGTTGTATTTACAGGCAGCATGTTATATCTACAGGCAGTTCAATCTACAGGCAGAATGTTGTATCTAGCAGGCAGCATTTAATAGGCAGTATGTTGTATCTAGGTAAAACGTTGATCTACAGGCTGCATGTTATATCACCAGGCAGCATGTTGTATATACAGACAGCATGTTCAATCTACAGGCAGAATGTTGTATCTACATAAAGCATGTTGTATCTGAAGGCAGCATGTTGAAACAACAGGCAGCATCTTATATACACAGTAGCATGTTATATCTACAAGCAGAATGCTGTTGCAGCATGTTGTATCTACAGGCAGCATGTGGTATCTACAGGCAGCATGTCGTATCTAAATACAACATGTTGCATCTACAGGCTGCATTATATGTCTACAGGCAGCATGATAAATCTACAGGTAGCATGTGGTATCTACAGGGAGCATGTTGTATGTACAGACAGCATGCAACAGCTACAGGCAGAACATTGTATCTACAGGCAGCATGTTGTATTTACAGGCAGCATGTTATATCTACAGACAGCATTTTGTATCTACAGGCAGCAGGTTGTACCTACAGGCAGCATGTTGTACCTACAGGCAGCATGTTTTACCTACAGGCAGCATGTTGTACCTACCGGCAGCATGTTTTATCTACAGACAGCATGATGTATCTACAGACAGCATGTTATATCTACAGGCAGCATGTTATTCGTACAGGCTGCGTGTTGTATCTACAGGCATCATGTTGCATCAACAGGCAGCATGTTGTATCCACAGTCAGCATTTTGTATCTAAAGGCAGTCTGTTTTATCTACAGATAGAAGGTGTTAGCAGCATGTTGTATCTAGAGGCAGAATGTTATGTCTACAGGCAGCAGTTTGTATCTACAGGCAGCACGTTATATCTACAGGCATAAAGCTGTATCTACAGGCAGCATGTTATATCTACAGGCAGCATGTAACACCTCCAGGCAGTATGTTGTATCTACAGGCAGCATGTTATATCTACAGGAAGCATGTTATATCTACAGGTTAAAGGTTGTATTAGCATGTTGTATCTAGAAGCAGCATTTTGTATCTACAAGGCAGCATGTTGTATCTACAGGCAGCAAGCTGTATCTACAGGCAGCATGTTGTATCAACAGGCAGCACGTTATATCTACAGGCAGCATATTATATCTACAGGTAGAAGGTTGTATTAGCATGTTTTATCTACAGACAGCATGATGTATCAGCATGTTGTATCTACAGGCAGCATGTTGAATCTACAGGCAGCATGTTGTACCTACAGGCAGAATGTTGTATCTAAAGGCAGCATGTTGTATCTACAGGCAGCATGTTGAATCTACAGGCAGCAAAATGTATCTACAGGCAGCATGTTGTATCTACAGACAGCATGTTGTAGCAGCATGTTGTATCTACAGGCAGCATGTTGAATCTACAGGCAGCATGTTGTACCTACAGGCAGAATGTTGTATCTAAAGGCAGCATGTTTTATCTACAGGCAGCAAGATGCATCTACAGGCAGCATGTTGTGTCAACATGCAGCACGTTATACCTGCAGGTAGTATGTTTTATCTACAGGCAGCAAGATGCATCTACAGGCAGCATGTTGTATTTACAGACAGCAAGATATATCTACCAGTAGAAGGTTGTAGCAGCATGTTGTATCTACAGGCAGCATGTTGAATCTACAGGCAGCATGTTATAAATACAGGCAGCATGACATATCTACAGGTAGAAGGTTGGAGCAACATGTTGTATCTACAAGCAGCATGTTGTATCTACAGTCAACATGTTATATCTACAGATAGCATGTTGTATTTGAGGCAGCATGTTGTATCTACAAGGCAGCATGTTGTATCTACAGGCAGCAAGCTGTATCTACAGGCAGCATGTTGTATCAACAGGCAGCACGTTATATCTACAGGCAGCATATTATATCTACAGGTAGAAGGTTGTATTAGCATGTTTTATCTACAGACAGCATGATGTATCAGCATGTTGTATCTACAGGCAGCATGTTGAATCTACAGGCAGCATGTTGTACCTACAGGCAGAATGTTGTATCTAAAGGCAGCATGTTGTATCTACAGGCAGCATGTTGTATCTACAGGCAGCATGTTGTATTTACAGACAGCAAGATATATCTACCAGTAGAAGGTTGTAGCAGCATGTTGTATCTACAGGCAGCATGTTGAATCTACAGGCAGCATGTTATAAATACAGGCAGCATGACATATCTACAGGTAGAAGGTTGGAGCAACATGTTGTATCTACAAGCAGCATGTTGTATCTACAGGCAGCGGGTTATATCTACAGGCAGCATGTTGTATCCACAGCCTGTGTGTTGTATCTACATGCATCATGTTATATCTACAAGCAGCATGTTATTCCTACAGGCAGCATGTTGTATTTACAGGCAGCATGTTATATCTACATGCAGCATATTGTATCTAAAGGCAGAATGTTGTATCTACAGGCAGCATGTTATATCTACAGGCAGCATTTTGTATCTACAGGCAGCATGTTGTATCAACAGGCAGCATGTTATATCTACAGGCCGCGTTTTGTATTTACATGCAGAATGTTGTATAAACAGGCAGAATATTGGAAGAGCATGTTGTATCCACATGCAGCAAGTTTTTTCTAAAGGCAGCATGTTATATCTATAGGCAGCATGTTGTATCTACATACAGCATGTTGTATCTACAGTCAACATGTTATATCTACAGATAGCATGTTGTATTTGAGGCAGCATGTTGTATCTACAGGCAGCATGTTGTATCTACATACAGCATGTTGTATCTACAGTCAGAATTTTGTATCTACAGGCAGCATATTATATCTACAGGCAGCATATTATATCTACAGGCAGCATGGTATATCTACAGATAGAAGGTGTTAGCAGCATGTTGTATCTAGAGGCAGAATGTTATGTCTACAGGCAGCATTTTGTATCTACAGGCAGCACGTCATATCTACAGGCATCATGCTGTATCTACAAGCAGCATGTTATATCTACAGGCAGCATGTAACACCTCCAGGCAGTATGTTGTATCTACAGGCAGCATGTTATATCTACAGGAAGCATGTTATATCTACAGGTAGCATGATGTGTCAACAGGCAGCACGTTATACTTACAGGTAGCATGTTGTATCTACAGGCAGCATGTTGTATCTACAGGAAGCATGTTATATCTACAGGTTGAAGGTTGTAGCAGAATGTTGTATCTACAGGCAGCATGATGTGTCAACAGGCAGCACGTTATACTTACAGGTAGCATGTTGTATCTAACGGCAGTCTGTTTTATCTACAGGTAGAAGGTTGTAGCAGCATGTTGTATCTATATGCAGCATGCTATATCTACAGGCAACAGGTTGTATCTACAGGCAGCATGTTATATCTACAGCCATCATGGTATATCTACAGGCAGCATCTAACACCTCCAGGCAGTATGTTATATCTACAGTCAGCATGTTATATCTACAGGTAGAAAGTTGTAGCAGCATGTTGTATGTACAGGCAGCATGTTTTGTCAACAGGCAGCACGTTAAACCTACAAGAAGCTAATTGTATCTAGAGGGAGCATGTTTTAGCTACAGGCAGCATGTTGTATCTACAGGTAGAAGGTTGTAGCATATCTACAGGCAGCATGTGGTATCCACAGGCAGCATGTTGTATCTACAGGTAGCATGTTATATCTAAAGGAAGCATGTTGTATCTACAGGCAGCATGTTATAAATACAGGCAACATGTTACATCTACAGGTAGAAGGTTGTAGGATCATGCTGTATCTACAAGCAGCATGTTGTATCTAAATGCAGCAAGTTTTATCTACAGGCAGCATGTTGCATCTAAAGGCAGCATGTTCTATCTACAAGCAGCATGTTGAAGCAGCGTGTTGTATCTACAGGCAGCATGTTGTATCTACAGGCATAATGTTGTAAAAGGCAGCATGTTTTATATTCAGGCAGCATGTTGTAACTACAGGCAGCATGTTGTATTTACAGGCAGCATGTTGTAGCTACAGGCAGCATGCTATATCTACAGGCAGCATGTTATATATACAGACTGCATTTTTATATCTATAGGCAGCATGTTGTATCTATATGCAGCATGCTATATCTACAGGCAGCATGTTGTATCTACAGGCAGCATGTTATATCTACAGGCAGCGTGTTATATCTACAGGAAGCATGTTGTATCTTCAAGCAGCATGTTTTATCTACAGGCAGCTTGCTGTATCCAGAGGCAGCATGTTATATCTACAGACAGTATATTGTATCTAAAGCCAGCATGTTGTATCTACAGGCAGCATGTTATACCTACAGGCAGCATGTTGAATCTACAGGCAGCATGTTATATCTACAGGCAGCATGTTGTATCTACAGGCAGCACAGCAGAACGTTATATGCACACACTAGAGACATTATATCCAGATATACAGTAGCGACACAAACACACAAGCTCACACACAGACACACATGCACACGCATACACACACGCACACACACACAAACACACACTTCAGTAGACTGGCTACAGTTGCTGGCTCGGTGACTGAGTCTTTCTCCAGCGCATGTCATTGTTCCTTAAGGCAAATGAATACAAACCGCCCTACTAGCCACTCCAGCCCAGTGAACCATGAAAATCTGCATCTCACCCTGATATGTCACTTCTATTGCATCAAGATCAGACTTCGTGTTGCATTGTGTCATTATAGCTCTTTACAATGACTTCATCTAATTCATGCCATGGCATCAATCTTATTGTAACCCCGATTTTCTTTTTTTATTGGCTGCTAATTCACTTTTTTCCTAGAAAATAAATGGAGAGGGGTGGATGAGATTGGCGAGAGGGAGAGTGAGAGAGGAGAGAGAGTGGGAGAGAGAGAGGAGAGCGAGTGGGAGAGAGAGTTGGAAAGCATTTTAGGCAGCGTCTTGTGTCTGGGGACTTGCTGGTGCAAGGGTGTCTGCACTGGTGTAGCACACACTCCTGCATCTCCCGCAAGGCAGGGGGTCCCGCAAGCTTTTGGGGGCCCCCAACCCCACCCCAGACGTCGGCCTCGCAGATATAATGTGATCAGCTCATGAGCTATGAAATGTTTAGAATTACAGGATTTTTTTTATTTTTTATTTTCTCTCAGCCTCATGGCAAAATGTGTCGCAGCGAGTGGCGCAGCGGTCTAAGGCACTGCATCTCAGTGCTTGAGGCGTGCTTGAGGCGTGTAGTGACGCCTCAAGCACTGAGATGCAGTGCCTTAGACCGCTGCGCCACTCGCTGCGACACATTTTGCCATGAGGCTTCTTCAGCGTCTGTAGTCTTTTTGTTCTTAACTGACTTGCCTAGTTAAATAAAGGTTAAATAAAATGTAAAACATTTGTAGAATAGCAGAAAATTTGCTCAGTGATTTTTGAAAGAAAACTTTTGTAGTTAAATGTATTTGATTTTATTTATTTTATTTCAGCTTAAAATTTACATTCAGGGCCTTCTGAGTGGCGCAGCGGTCTAGCACTGCTTCGCAGTGCATGAGGTGTCACTACAGAACCAGGTTCGATCCCAAGCTGTGTCACAGTCGGTCGTGACCGAGAGACCCATGAGGCGGTGCAAAATTGGGCCAACATTGTTCGGGTTAGGGGAGGGTTTGGCTGGCATTTCCTTGTCCCATCATGCTCTAGCGATTCCTTGTGGCGGGCTGGGCACCTGCAAGCTGACTTAGGTCGCCAGCTAGACAGTGTTTCCTCTGACACATTGTTGCAGCTGGCTTCCGGGTTAAGTGAGCAGTGTGTCAAGAAGTAGGGTGGCTTGGCAGGGTCGTGTTTCGGAGGTCACATGTCTCTTGACCTTTGCCTCTCCCAAGTCCGTAGGGCAGTTGCAGCGATGGAACTAGACTGAAACTACCAATTGGATATCAGGAAAAATGGGTAAAAGAAAAAATATTAAAAATACATTTAGATTTAGGGAATTTTATAAAGGAAAATATTTGTTTTGGGAATTTTCGAAATGCTTTCAATATTATTCATTTCCATGTCGGCTCTATACCTGGAAATGTCCTTGTACAGAGATAAGGATCCCAATTTAAAACATTTCAAAAAAAAGTGTTTAAACTTCTAACAAGGGACAATAATGGATACTAACTGAACAATTATCTTATGTAGTTCCTTGCAATAGCCCTCTGTGAATATTTATCTCAAAACTGTGATTCCTAAAAGATAGGAATTTTGGTTCAAATATGTTACATTCAATTAGGTTTTAGAGTCGTAAAGCAACTGAGGAAAAAAAAAATGGAAACCACTTGAAAGAAGAAAAAATCAATTTTTGTCAACTCCTTAAAAATCAACTCCGCCAGAGTGCTGAAAATTCTGATAGAATGGTTCTGTTTTTATTGGGGACTTTCAAATGAATCATTTTCCATATTTTACAAATATTTGATTTGAAATTGTAGTTTTAGAGAAGCAAAAATATGTATGTTTTGAGTGTCTGTTGTCAACTCTGTCAGCAGCTTGTCAACTCCATCAATATTATTTGGTCAATATTCAGAAAAAGTATTTTAATCACTATTCTACAACATATGCTTACACAATTGAAGTATTTGCTGTACTATACCTAAGGGATAATGTTTGCTTTTTAAATTTTATTTTATTTTATAAATCTATAAAAACATTCCAAAATGCCAATGAAATGTTTGGAGATTTGCATTACATATTTGAATAATCTAATATTAGAATTAAACTATCAAGGCCTTTAAACACTTGTTGGACAATAATTGTACAAATTAAATGCTTTTTTATGATTTTATGGTGTCTGAGGAGTTGATATGAATTAAGTTAGTGGCATTTGTTCCTTTATATGGTTTGATAGCTGATACTTTGGTCTATCAAACTATATATTTCAAATGTTGTTAATATTAAGACAATTATTTGTGGGATTTTTTTTTATTGTCCAATCTTTCAAGAATCCCTGAGCTCTAAAACAGCTAACTTTTCTCTCAGCTTCATGGCAAAATGTGTAAAATAGCATGAGAATAGCTATAATAGTCCTACTGCACATTTTTCTCTCTTCCACATGGAGATTTCTTTTTTACACGACACCTCACCCACCCACCCACCCCCTCACCCACCCGTCTAACAGCGCTACGCCACTGGGTGTCTGGATGTCTGACGCCTCGATTGAAGGGCTGAATTAATTTGCGAGAAGAGAAGCACTTACAGACGGTTAACAATTGGGCTGTGAATCAAAACGTTATTTAGCCGTGTATTCAAATGAGCTCAGGTTTTCAGGACAGGAGACTTGACGTCCCAAGAAGCATTATTACAATGGGTTTAGACTTGAAGGATAAATACTATAATTAAGATAATAGCGACTCGTGGCTCAGGGATGAGAGGACTGTTATCAGACACCTGTTCTGAACAACCCATCTTTAGTAGGAGTGTGGGACCCACAGCACTGGGCAATCCTGTAGCCTACATCTATTTTACTCACAAAATGTGTACCCTGGAATAGCTACAAAAGACAGAAACACAAGACAGACTGCTCTGCACACACTCTCACTCTCATTCACACACATAGAGCCCGCGCGCAGCCTAGATGCAGACATTTTCTCCCAACCTCCTCGAGCAGTAACCATGACAACAGGATGGTTGGGAGACACTGCTCGCGTTAAATGAGACCGGTGCTTTTCTCTTCCTCTCCAAAATAGACCTTGGTCGCTTTTCAAGATCGACTCACTTTTCTCCCTCTGCTCAGTTGAGGGTAGAATCCCCCGAAACAAAACCCCGTGGCCCACACACTGCATATTAACTCAACAGACAGAGAGAGTCCGAGACCCCCACCGGGAGACTAAAACGACAGTAAGAAACATGCATCCCCTTCCACTTTCCTCTATGCATGTTTGTCCTGGTACAAGGATAGGCATTTTGAAAAGAAAGCCTTTCAATTATCCCATTTAATCGGATTCCAGATTATTAATCGGATGGCTATATAGTCTTTGGTTCTTTATGGAATTAAATCATTTGTGAACGCAAAATCTATCTACAGCCTAGCTATAATAACATTACATTCACAACAATATCAGGCATCCACTATTGCACTCACCAACAAAATGCGTTGAATCAAAGGTAGCCTGAAAAGCCAGTTCTGCACTGCAGTTTCAGGTTGTATTCTCTCTCGGTCCATCCATCCACGCGGGAGAACATAGACCGTGGGTCTGTTTGGTCCTCGTCGTGCCGCGTCCTTCCCGACTGGTACCGTCTAATCTGCCCAGCAAGCGACTCCTCACCGCTCGGACTCTGGCGGTACAGTAGGCTAGTCTCGCCTCCACTCACTGGCTCAGGCATGGGGGAGGTCCAGCCGGTGGGAAATGGGTAGACCGATTGCGCGTGGATGGGGGCGTCTGTCTAAACGAGCGGATGTGCAGTCGCGTCCCTCTCCTCCCCTGCTGCACGCGAGGAGCATCGATCGCCAGTCTCCAATCAGTGTTCTGAGGCGCGCGGGCAGTGTGAGACTGTCTGTGTCTCGGGCCTGTGTTATGATTCCATTTACCACTAACTCAGGATGGAGAGGAGGTTTGGCTTACTTATAGCCACATAAATACATACTCTTTTCACTAATTTGGCTATAGTTTACATGGCGCGAAGGGCATTTATCCATGTGTCTTTGTCCCACTTTCTTTATTCCAGTGTCTTTATTCCAGTGCCTTTATTCCAGTGTCAGCATATTAGCATAGATGACACATGCACTGTTAGGTTATGTAAAACAGGATACATGGATATTTTATATGGTTTCTGTAAAATATATATTTTGCAGGCAGTTGTTGTTTTACTAAAGGAAGCAGGCTTGACATGTCCCTTACAGAAATCAATGAATAGGATTTATCTTTGAGTATAACAACAAGATATTTCTCTATCAAATACCATGTTACAGGAAGTATATTTTATCTGAAAAGTACTACCAGTATCCCCCATTGACCTGACTGCAGCATACATTGAAGGGACTGCTTGTTCTCAGATGGATGTGTTAGGTAATACCTGTGACAGACAGGAGGGTTCAAAGTTCATGGGAAGGAACGCTTTGGTAACAGTTTCACTGAGGAAAGTTTAGGTGCTTTTAGCTATGCTTTAGGTAGCTCTGGTACTTACATAATCTCTGCACCCTGAACCAAATTAGCCAAGGTTGAGGTGAGAGACTAGTCTACAAGAAAATGGTGTTGTTTTCATTTTCCTGCCTGGGAATAAACTTGTAGGAGAAGAACAACACAGGCAATGTATAGTCCAATATGGTTCCGTTAGTAAGATTGTAGCACTAGCAACACCAGGGTTGTTAGTTCAATTCCCTTATGGATTACATATAAAAAATGTATGTACTCACTGCACTGTAAGTCACTTGGGAGGAAAGCTTCTTCTAAGTGGCCTAATATTATTATTTAGCACAAATTCTGTAAAATGAAAGCATTGTCAATCTATATTATACTAGATAGGATGAATGATTTGGCTTGGATTACTTCAGTGGCTGACAACAAAAGGTTGAGTATTGATGGAGCCTGTGCTAATAATGCCCTTGACATAGGAGTAGAGGACATCCCACCCCTCCATCCATGCCATCCCTCTCTCTCTCTCTCTCGCTCTCCCTACCTCCCTTCCAAACACCGGCATCAGTGACGCCAAGTCAAAAAGCAGAACGAGGCTTCATTCAGGAAGGCAAAGTTGTATGACATTCAAAGTTGTGACGTTCTACTGAACAATTAGCATTGTCCTTGCAACACCCTTTAAACAGTGTCTCCCATTAGACACCTCGGCCAAGGAGGAACACAGCAATCAATAACACATGAAAGAGAGACTGGGGGAGGTGGAGAGGTCCATCAGAGAGAAAGACTGACTGGGGGAGGTGGAGAGGTGCATCAGAGAGAAAGACAGACTGGGGGAGGTGGAGAGGTGCATCAGAGAGAAAGACAGAAGACAAAGAGATAGAAAGAGGTAAAGAAAGTAGAGGGGTAGAGACAGTCCAGAATTAGAGAGGCATTCCAGATAGGGAAGGAGAGAGTGTGAGACAGAGAGAGAGTGTGAGGGAGAGTGAGAGACACAGAGAGAGCATGAGGGAGAGTGAGAGTGAGAGACAGAGAGAGAATGAGAGACAGAGGGAGAATGAGAGACAGAGGGAGAGTGAAAGACAGAGGGAGAGTGAAAGACAGAGAGAGAGTGAGAGTGAAAGAGAGAGAGAGCGTGAGGGAGAGTGAGTGAGAGTGAGAGAGAGTGAGAGACAGAGGGAGAGTGAAAGACAGAAGGAGAGTGAAAGACAGAGGGAGAGTGAAAGAGAGAGAGAGCGTGAGGGAAAGTGAGAGACAGAGAGAGAGCATGAGGGAGAGTGAGAGACAGAGAGAGCGGAAGGGGGAGGGGGAGAGAGAGGATATGACAAAGAGGGTCCACAGAGTACAGATGACCATGACAAGGCTACCTGCAGTATAATGGGGGAAACCCCCCTTCACAGAACCACTGTGGCCCCAAATGGTACCCTATTCCCTACATAGTACACTACTTCTGAGGATCCATAGGGCTTTGGTCAAAAGAAGTGCACTATGTAGAGAATAGGATGCCAATTGGGAAGTACCCACTGTCAATCCTGATTACTTATCCATTAGTGGACCATCTGAACCTCCCCCTTAAAACCAACCCCCCTGTCCACCCCACCCCCATGCCTGTATCCCAGGGGATGGCGTGATGGAGTGATAGAGGAGAGGAGAAGAGAAGGGAGGTGTGTCCCCAAATGACAGCTGCAGAATTCTGATGGACTAGCCCTGTTGAGAACAGTGGAATTCCCAGATGTGAGAATGGGAGGGGGTGAGGAGGATGGAGGCTGGGGAGTGAAGAGGATGGAGGGAGGAGCGTAAGGCGAGGTAATGGCTAGTGTTTTCGTTGGTGAGAGGGTGGAGGGAGGGGGGTAAGGAGAGGTAACGGCTAGTGTTTTGGTTGGTGAGAGGGTGGAGGGAGGGGGTGAGGAGAGGTAATGGTAGTGTTTTGGTTGGTGAGAGGTGGAGGGAGGTGAGTAAGAGAGGTAATGGTAGTGTTTTGGTTGGTGAGAGGTGGAGGGAGGTGAGTGAGGAGAGGTAATGGTAGTGTTCTGGTTGGTGAGGAGATGGAGGGAGGGTGAGTAAGGAGAGGTAATGGTAGTGTTTTGGTTGGTGAGAAGGTGGAGGGATGTGGTAAGGAGAGGTAATGGTAGTGTTTTAGTTGGTGAGGAGGTGGAGGGAGGTGAGTAAGGAGAGGTAATGGTAGTGTTTTGGTTGGTGAGAGGTGGAGGGAGGTGAGTAAGGAGAGGTAATGGTAGTGTTTTGGTTGGTGAGGAGGTGGAGGGAGGTGAGTAAGGAGAGGTAATGGTAGTGTTTTGGTTGGTGAGAAGGTGGAGGGAGGGGTTAAGGAGAGGTAATGGTAGTGTTTTGGTTGGTGAGAAGGTGGAGGGAGGTGAGTAAAGAGAGGTAATGGTAGTGTTTTGGTTGGTGAGGAGGATAGTGTAGTAGTATATGTGAACGGGAAAAGGAGGGTGATAGATCAATGTGTAGTTATAATCAGTGTGTAGTTATGATCAGTGTGTAGTTATGATCAGTGTGTAGTTATGATCAATGTGTAGTTATGATCCGTGTGTAGTTGTGCTCCATATGTAGGTATGACTAATGTGTAGTTATAACCAATGTGTAGTTATGCTCAATGTGTAGTTATGATCAATGTGTAGTTATGATCAGTGTGAAGTTATGATCAGTGTGAAGTTATGATCAGTGTGTATTTGTGATCAGTGTGTAGTTGTGTAGTATATAATGTTGTTCTGCTAACTCTAATAATTACACTTTGATCAATCAACCTAAATGGGAGAGAGAGGGGGAAGGGTTCCTAGACGGGTGATATGATATGAGACATCTGAGTCTGTGGCTCAGAATCACTGGCTACCACACTGGCTACCACACTGGCTACCACACTCCACTGGTCTTTGTGTGTGTGTATGTAGCCAACACACACACATACAGACAGACGCAGCTTGGGCTCACATGGACGTAGTCACACACACACATGCACAGATAGACTGAGACTGAGCTGGAATTAAAGACAGAAATCCTTAAGATGTACATTGATACAGTGTTTACAGCTTCATGTCTGTCTGTCTGTCTGTCTGTCTGTCTGTCTGTCTGTCTGTCTGTCTGCCTGTCCTGTCTGTCTGTCCTGCTGTCTGTCTGTCTGTCCTGCCTGCTGTCTGTCTGTCTGTCTGTCTGTCTGTCCTGCCTGCCTGCCTGCCTGCCTGCCTGCCTGCCTGCCTGCCTGCCTGCCTGCCTGCCTGCCTGCCTGCCTGCCTGCCTGCCTGCCTGCCTGCCTCACACCAGACTGTGCTAGGGTAAACAACATGGAGCTTACTGAGACAGCTGGGCCACACATACACATGCATCCATGTGTGTGTGTCAGATCAGAGAGCACCACAGCAGTACAGTCTGTGTGTGTGTGTGTGTGTGTGTGTGTGTCAGATCAGAGAGCTCCACAGCAGTACAGTCTCTGTGAGTGTGTTAGATCAGAGAGCTCCACATCAGTACAGTCTGTGTGTGTTTGTGTTAGATCAGAGAGCTCCACATCAGTACAGTCTGTGTGTGTGTTGTGTGTGTGTGTGTGTGTGTGTGTGTTCCACTAAGGGAGAGGCAAACATATTGCAGTGAGTACAGAGATAAAGAGGTATTACATGGAATAATACTTTTTTTATTTATTTAAAAATATATATATTTTTAGGGGGTGGACAAGCTTTAATATTGCTGATAGATTGTTGCTTCCATCAATGTAATTGTCTGCACCATTTCCAGTCCCCCATATATTTTTTGGGTAAATATATATATCTATATACATGTACATACAGTGAGCACCATAATTCATTGGACAGTGACCATTGTTTTGTTTTGGTTCTGTACTCTAGCACTTTGAGTTTGGAAGGATACAATGACAATGAGGGTGAAGTGCAGAGTGTCAGCTTTAATTTGAGGGTATTTTCATACATATCGGATGAACCATTTAGAAATTATTGAAGCTTTTGTGCATAGTTCCCCCCATTGGGGGCATCAAAAAACATTGGACAGTTTAACATAATGTAGAATAAAGTAATCATTGTTAATAATACGTCGCATATACTTTGCATGCAATGACTGCTTGAAGTCTGCGATGCATCGACATCACCAGACGCTGGGTATCTTCCCTGGTGATGCTCTGCCAGGCCTGTACTGCAGCCATCTTCAGTTCCTGCTTGTTTCGGGGACTTATTGCCTTCAGTCTCCTCTTCAGCATGTAAAATGCATGTTCAATTGGATTCAGATCCGGTGATTGACTCGGCCAGTCAAGGATGTTCCACTTTTTGGCATCAAAAACCCCTTTGTTGCTCTAGCAGTATGTTTAGGGTCATTGTCTTGTTGCATGATGAAGTGCCGTCCAATGAATTTGGAGGCATTTGTTTTTTTCTGAGCAGATAAAATATTTCTGTAGACTTCAGAATTCATTGTTCTACTTCTGTCTGCAGTCACATCATCGATGAAGACAAGTGAGCCTGTTCCACTGGCAGCCATACAGGCCCAAGCCATAACACCCCCTCCACCATGTTTCACGGATGAGGTGGTATGCTTTGGATCATGGGCATGTTTTTTTTCCTCCACACTTCCCTCTTTACATCACTCTGGTACATGTTAATCTTTGTCTCATCTGCCCACAACAATTTTTTCAAGAACTATTGGGACACTTTTAGGTGTTTTTTAGCAAACTGTAATCTGGCCTTTCTGTTCTTCAGGCTAATCAGTGGTTTGCATCTTGTAGTGTACCCTCTGTAGTCCTGCTGGTGTAGTTGTCTACATATGGTAGACTTTGACACATCTACACCTGCATCCAGGAGATTGTTTTTGATCTGTTGGGCTGTTGTCAGGGGGGGTTTTCTTCACCATAGAGAGTATTCTCCGGTCATCCACTACCGTGGTCTTCCTCAGTCCACCGGGTCTTTTGACATAATTGAGTTCACCAGTTGTTTTTTTCTTGTTAATGATGAACCAAACTGTTAACTTGGGGATGCCCAGGGTATTTGCAATGTTCCTGATTGATTGATTTTCATTTCTAAGCCTTATGACGGCCAGCTTCATTTGCATCGAAACTGCTGTCTTCCTCATGTTGTCACACCCCAACAACAACCTCCAAAGGCAATAGCAAAGTCTAGAATCAATACTATTCATCAACAGCTCTCCTACATTCATTAACGACACCAATGAATACACCTGCCTAACGACACACATTTGTGAAGCCAATTCAACAAATACTTGTAGTATCTTAAAATGGCGGGACCATGTACAAAAGGTACTGTCATTTCTAAACGGTTAATCTGATATGAATGAAAATACCCTAAAAATAAAGCTGACAGTCTGCACTTCACACCCATTGTCATTGTATCCTTTCAAACTCAAAGTGCTAGAGTACAGAACCAAAAAAAAAAAGTCACTGTCCAATGAATTATGGTGCTCACCATAAATACATACACATATCACTATACACACACACACATATATATATATATATGTGTTGGGGTTGTATATATATATACAGTGGGGAGAACACGTATTTGATACACTGCCGATTTTGCAGGTTTTCCTACTTAGAAAGCATGTAGAGGTCTGTAATTTTTATAGGTACACTTAGGTACCTATAAAATAGGTACACTTCAACTGTGAGAGACGCAATCTAAAACAAAAATCCAGAAAATCACATTGTATGATTTTTAAGTAATTCATTTGCATTTTATTGCATGACATAAGTATTTGATACATCAGAAAAGCAGAACTTAATATTTGGTACAGAACCCTTTGTTTGTAATTACAGAAATCATACGTTTCCTGCAGTTCTTGACCAGGTTTGCACACACTGCAGCAGGGATTTTGGCCCATTCCTTCATACAGACCTTCTCCAGATCCTTCAGGTTTCGGGCTGCCGCTGGGCAATACGGACGTTCAGCTCACTCCAAAGATTTTCTATTGGGTTCAGGTCTCGAAACTGGCTAGGCCACTCCAGGACCTTGAGATGCTTCTTACGGAGCCACTCCTTAGTTGCCCTGGCTGTGTGTTTCATGTCGTTGTCATGCTGGAAGACCCAGCCACGACCCATCTTCAATGCTCTTATTGAGGGAAGGAGGTTGTTGGCCAAGATCTTGCGATACATGGCCCCATCCACCCTCCCCTCAATACGGTGCAGTCGTCCTGTCCCCTTCGCAGAAATGCATCCCCAAAGAATAATGTTTCCACCACCATGCTTCACGGTTGGGATGGTGTTCTTGGGGTTGTACTCATCCTTCTTCTTCCTCCAAACACGGCGAGTGGAGTTTAGACCAAAAAGCTCTATTTTTGTCTCATCAGACCACATGATCTTCTCCCATTCCTCATCTGGATCATCCAGATGGTCTTCCTCAGACGGGCCTGGACATGCGCTCAGCTGGGGGATGCGCTGCAGGTTTTTTAATCCATGACGGCGTAGTGTGTTACTAATGGTTTTCTTTGAGACTGTGGTCCCAGCTCTCTTCAGGTCATTGACCAGGTCCTGCCGTGTAGTTCTGGGCTGATCCCTCACCTTCCTCATGATCATTGATGCCCCACGAGGTGAGATCTTGCATGGAGCCTCAGACCGAGGGTGATTGACCGTCATCTTGAACTTCTTCCATTTTCTAATAATTGCGCCAACAGTTGTTGCCTTCTCACCAAGTGTCTTTTAAACAGTTAACAAGTTCAAACAGGTGCAGTTAATACAGGTAATGAGTGGAGAACAGGAGGTGATCAAATACTTATGTCATGCAATAAAATGCAAATGAATTACTTAAAAATCATACAACGTGATTTTCTGGATGTTTGTTTTAGATTCCGTCTCTCACAATTGAAGTGTACCTGTGATAAAAATTACAGACCTCTACATGCTTTGTAAGTAGGAAAACCTGCAAAATCGGCAGTGTATCAAATACTTGTTCTCCCCACTGTATATATAAACTCCAGTCGTATTTTATCAAAAGCTTTTACAAAGTCAGCTATGAAAACCAGGCTTGGTTTCCCAGATATTTCACTTGTCTATTCTATGAGCCAAGCATTTAGCTAGAAATTTTGCATAACAACACAACACCTGTTTTAAATGGACTGGATTTTTAGATATACCACTTGGATCCTGTTTCAGTAATAATGAAATCAGACCTTCTTGTTGCATGTCCAATAATCCAGAGTTTATAGAGGAGTGGTTAAAACATGCTAATAATGGTCCTCTGAGTATATCAAAAAGTTTGGTATACTTCCACGGGTATACCATCCAGCACTGGAGTTTTCCCAGACTCCGACAGAGCCTGGGCACGAACCCAGGGTCTCTGGTGGCACAGCTGGCGCTGCAGTACAGCGCCCTTAACCACTGCGCCCGGCCCGCCACGGGAGTCACTTGTGCGCGATGAGACAAGGATATCCCTACCAGCCAAGCCCTCCCTAGCCCGGACGACGCTATGCCAATTGTGCGTTGCCCCACAGACCTCCCGGTCGCCCATGGTCTCTGGTGACACAGCTGGCGCTGCAGTACAGTGCCCTTAACCACTGCGCCACCCGGGAAAAATTATGTCATGGCTTTAGAAGCTTCTGATAGGCTAATTGTCATCATTTGAAGTTCCTCCTCTGTAATTTGGCCTTCACAAGAGTCTTTCTGTACAGATGTTAATTTTACATTATTATTAGGGAAAAAATCCATACAATTAGCTTCGGTTAGTGGAGATGGAGGAGACTGAAATAAAAAAACATATTCTAAAAGTACTTCACTTCCTCTTTCAAAATATTGTTCGGTAAATCATGAGGGATTCCATCATTTGTAACAAGTATCAATACATTTTTTGGTAGCATTTCTATGTTGAAGATTGAAAAATAATTTGTTGCACTTTTCCCTATATTCCACCCAATTAGCTTTATTTTACAATATATTACATTATATTACATTATATTACATTATTTTTCCTCTAAATTACTCTGAGCCTCCATGGTACAGTTTTTATTACTATCTATCTCTACTGTTACTCCTTCAATTTCCTTTGTTAATATGGACTCTTTTGACCTAAATTGCTTTTGTTTTATAGATGAGTACTGAATTGCATGGCTTCTAAAGGCACATTTAAAAGTGTCCCACACAATAAGGGGATGTGCTGTACCTACAGTTGAAGTCAGAAGTTTACATAAACTTAGGTTGGAGTCTTTAAAACTCATATTTCTTTATTACCCTCCCAGTCACTGCCGGTTACAACAGAACCCAGGGTCTCTGGTGGCACAGCTGGCGCTGCAGTAGAGGGCCCTTAACCACTGCGCCACCCGGGAGGCCCTCTAAAACTCATATTTCAACCACACCACCAATTTCTTGTTATCAAACTATAGTTTTTGCAAGTCGGTTAGGACATCTACTTTGTGTATGACACAAGTAATTTCTCCAACAATTGTTTACAGACAGATTATTTCACTTATAATTCACTGTATCACAATTCCAGTGAGTCAAAGTTTACATACACTAAGTTGACTGTAACTTTAAACAGCTTGGAAAATTCCAGAAAATTATGTCATGGCTTTAGAAGCTTCTGATAGGCTAATTGTCATAATTTGAGTCAATTGGAGGTGTACCTATGGATGTATTTCAAAGCCTACCTTCAAACTCACTGCCTCTTTGCTTGACATCATGATAAAATCAAAATAAATCAGCCAAGACCTCAGAAAACAAATTGTAGACCTCCATAAGTCTGGTTCATCCCTGAGAGCAATTTCCAAATGCCTGAAGGTACCACGTTCATCTGTACAAACAATAGTACACAAGTATAAACACCATGGGACCACGCAGCCGTCATACCACTCAGGAAGGAGACTGTCTTCTAGAGATGAACGTACTTTGGTGCGAAAAGTGCAAATCAATCCCAGAACAACATTAAAGAACCTTGTGAAGATACTGGAGGAAACAGGTACAATATTTTCTATATCCACAGTAAAACGAGTCCTATATCGACATAACCTGAAAGGCCGCTCAGCAAGGAAGAAGCCACTGCTTCAAAACCGCCATAAAAAAAGCTAGACTACATTTTGCAACTGCACATGGGGACAAAGATTGTACTTTTTGGAGAAATGTCCTCTGGTCTGATGAAACAAAAATAGAACTGTTTGGCCATAATGACCATCGTTATGTTTGGAAGAAAAAGGGGGAGGCTTGCAAGCTGAAGAACACCATCCCAACAGTGAAGCACGAGTTGGCTTCATCATGTTGTGGGGGTGCTTTGCTGCAGGAGGGACTGGTGCACTTCACAAAATAGATGAGGGAGTAAAATGATGTGGATATATTGAAGCAACATCTCAAGACATCAGTCAGGAAGTTAAAGCTTGATCGCAAATGGGTCTTCCAAATGGACAATGACCCCAAGCATACTTCCAATGTTGTGGCAAAAAATGGATTAAGGACAACAAAGTCGAGGTATTGGAGTGGCCACGACAAAGCCCTGACCTGAATCCTACAAAACATTTGTGGGCAGAACTGAAAAAGCGTGTGTGAGAAAGGAGGCCTACAAACCGGATTCAGTTACACCAGCTCTGTCAGGAGGAATGGGCCAAAATTCACGCAACTTATTGTGGGAAGCTTGTGGAAGGCTACCCGAAACGTTTGACCCAAGTGAAACAATTTAAAGGCAATGCTACCAAATACTAATTGACTGTATGTAAACTTCTGACCCACTGAGAATGTGATGAAAGAAATAAAAGCTGAAATAAATCATTCTCTCTACTATTATTCTGATATTTCACATTCTTAAAATAAAGTAGTGATCCTAACTGACCTAAAACAGGGTATTTTTACTAGGATTAAATGTCAGGAATTGTGAAAAATTGAGTTGAAATGTATTTGGCTAAGGTGTATTGCAAACCTCCCACTTCAACTGTATGTTATGTCAGAAAAAGTCCATTATAAATTCTTCTGTCCTAGTTAAAAACAAGTTACCATCCAGCAGGCTTTGATTAAATTTCCAATATCCTATCCCACGTGGAAATTCTATAAGAGTAATATATATGCCAATTATGTGATGGTCTGACCACATTCTGTCTTGCAGGGGGTATCTTGGACCATGATGCCTCTCTCTCTAATTACACAATCAGCACAAACTACCGCCCAGTGGGAGAAGCAAAAGTGTGTCTGTTTGCATGAGTGTGTGTGTGCGTTTGCGTGTGTGTTTGTGTACGTGTCTGTGTGTGTGTGTGTGTGTCTGTGGGAGATACAGACATATTGTGTGTGTGTCTCTCATTTGGGTCATTTTATTCAAAGGCGTGATGGGGGTTACAAAAACATCCTCCTATGAGAGGGAGAAAGAGAGTGAGAGAGAGGGATGGAGGAAGGGAGAGAGGGAGGATGGGAGGGAGAGATTCCTTCATTTGATCCTTAAATACTTTCACCTGTGTAAACATCCCAGAGCAAATTGTGCAGCCAAAAAAAATGAATAAAACGACATAATTATCCCCAAAAATATTTCAAAAAGAGGGCAAGAGTGAGAAAAGAAACAGTAATGAAAATACCAGACAGTATTCACATAAAAATTGAAAGAGAGAGAAAAAGCCAGTGTGAGATACACTGAGTGCGTATGTTATGTGTCATACTGGAAATGTGTCTGACTGATTATGTGTCTGACTGGTCATGTGTCTGACTGGTCATGTGTCTGACTGGTTATATGTGTGATTGGTTATGTGTCTGACTGGTTATGTGTCTGACTGGTTATGTGTCTGACTGGTTAAGTGTCTGACTGGTTATTTGTTTGACTGGTTAAGTATCTCACTGGTTAGGTGTCTGACTGGTTAAGGGTCTGACTGGTTATATGTCTGACTGGTTATATGTCTGACTGGTTATATGTCTGACTGGTTAAGTGACTGACTGGTTAAGTGTCTGACTGGTTAAGTGACTGATGAGTTAAGTGTCTTACTGGTTATATGTGTGACTGTTTGTGTGTGTGACTGGTTATGTGTCTGACTGGTTAAGTGACTGACTGGTTATGTGACTGACTGGTTATGTGTCTGACTGGTTAAGTGACTGACTGGTTATGTGTCTGACTGGTTAAGTGACTGACTGGTTATGTGTCTGACTGGTTATGTGTGACTGGTTATGTGTGTGACTGGTTATATGTCTGACTGGTTATGTGTGACTGGTTATGTGTGTGACTGGTTATGTGTGTGACTGGTTATATGTGTGACTGTTTGTGTGTGTGACTGGTTATATGTGTGACTGGTTATATGTGTGACTGGTTATGTGTGTGACTGGGTATGTGTGTGACTGGTTATGTGTGTGTGTTTGCATGTGTTTTGACAGAGACAAACAGAGAGAGAGTATGCTTGTGACCTTGCCAGCTGGTGGCAGAATGAGACGTGTCTTTCCAACCATGTGTGTGTGTTTGCGTGTATGTGTGTGTGTGTGTGTGTCTGTATGTGTGTGTGTGTATCAGGCTGCTGCCCCTCTGGAGTGCCCAGGCTGTACGGTTGGCACGGAAACAGTTTGGCGAGCTTGGGGACGGGGGACGGGGGCTGGTGCCAGACCCGAGGAGAAGACATTAAACGCTGCCGCCACCGCCAAGCGACCTGGTCACCATGGTAACACTGTGGTCCCAAAGCCTTCCTTCTGCTGTCATCAGCAGAACATAACATATGTCATAGAGAGGTCATAAGCTGTCATAAGCAGTCATAACAACTCATGTTAGATAGTGTCTGTAGTGTAGACAAGACCTTTACTTTACCCAGACATACCCAGACATGACTTGCTCTATAGGGATACTGATATAAACATGGGTTCCCAGAAACACCTCTTTTAACTCTCTCCCTGCCTCCCCACCTCACCACAGATATGAGAATGAGTTAACCCTGACAGCTGGATAATACCAGTCCCTCATGTCCACTAAAAACCAGACACCTGTTGACTGACATCCAGGTACCTTTCTGCTCCTATGCTAGCCTTCACACCTGCTTTGGTCTACATTGTGTGTCATTGATGGACAAAATGTGCTAAATTGAAGTGTACTGGTATTTGAGGTGGAATAAAAGGCTTCTGAAGTTTGTTATTTAAAATTACATTTGATTTGCCCAAACGAAAAATGTTTCAACCCAAAATTGTCCATGAATTATAATCCACATAATAATTCACATGTCCTGTTGCTGCAGGATAATTTTCCTGCTCTGAGAAACTGGTCAAATTAAGAGAACACAGCTGTAGGTTATAGAAAAGGATGTATTCACTGTCTTATGTCTGTCCTGTTAGCCCAACACATTGTTCATTTCAATCACATGTAATTGTGATCCAGTGTGAGGAGCCATGGCTCTGTATGCATCCCAAATGTCTCAGGCTCTGGTCAAAAGTAGTGCACTGTATAGGGAATAGGGTGCGAGTTGGAACATAACGGGTGTTTGAACATGCATTAAACATCATGCTGTCATGGTTACAGCCACTATCGGGCGGAAGAGCGTTTCTCATGGAAATCTCCTTGATGATGTCACTAAATCAAATGGCCAGGATTTATGGGCGCCAGCCCAGATGCATTTTGGGAAATCTAATCTGGTTTACTGACAGTAAGAGTGCACTCTTCTCAGGTCTGACTGTCTTACTGGGGGACGCAGTGACAAAACGCTGCATCTGCTCATCATTGTTAGATCATTCTATTTCCTGCCAAACGCTTGTAGGGACACAGTATTCTACAGAAACTTAAAGTAAAATGCTAGATGCAGTGGTTTAATGGTCAAATGCTTCCTAGATGTGTAGCAGCATGGCAGTAGTGTATGGTTGGTTCTGTTTCAGCTTCTGTTCAGATAGAAGGACACCAAGGCTACCAATTGACATTGACACTAATCTGTTTTGACCAGCAGAGGATGCTAGATATGTGTTACAGTAGTATGGTAATCTGCAGTTCACTGCGAACCCACCACACCACACACCACACTACAGTACCCTACAGAAGACTTCACTACACTACACTGCACTACATTACATTATGCCACACCACACCACACCACACCACACCACACTACACAACACTACACCACACTACACTACACAACCCCAGGTCACTACAATACACTACATTACACCACACTACACTACAATACACCACACTACATTATATCACACTACACTACATTACACTACACCACACTACACTTCTCCACACTACACCACTACATTACACCACACTACATTATATTACACTACACCAAACTACTTCACATTACACTACATTACATTACATTACACTACACCACACTAAACTACTCTACACTACACCACACTACACTACACATCCCCACTACACTACATTACACAACACTACAATACACCACACTACACTACATTACACTATACTACAATACATCACATAACACTACATTACACCACACTGCACTACACTTCCCCACACGACCCCACCCCACTACTTTACACCACACAACACTACATTACACCACATTACACTACACTAAAATACACCTCACTACACTACATTACACTACACCACACTACACTTCCCCACACTACACCACCACACTACACCACACTATATTACACCACACCACACTACATTACACTACACACACTACACCACCCCAATAAACTACATTACACTACATTACACAACACCACACTACACTACAATACACCACACTATACTACACTACATTACATTACATTACACTACACCACACTACACTATACTACACTACACTGCACTACACCACACTACACTACATTACTCCAAACTACATTACATACCCCACAGTACACCATCACACTACAATACACCACATTACATTATATTACATTACACCACACCACACTACATTACATCACATTACATTACACTACTCTACACCACATTACACTACATTGCACTACACCACTCTTCATTACACTACGTTACACCACACTACTCTACATTACACTACAACACTAACCACCACACTACACTACACCACACCACACCACTCTACATTACACTACACTACATTACACTACACCAAACTAACCACCCCACTACACCACACTACACTACATTATACCACACCACACCACACTACAATACACCACAATACATTACACCACACCACACTAACCACCCCACTACACCACACTACACTACAATATACCACACCACACCACTCTACATTACACTAAAACACCCTAACCACCCCACTACACCACACTACATTATATTATACTACACCACACTACACTACTCTAAACCACACCACATTACACTACACTACATCACATTACATTACATTACACTACTCTACACCACATTACACTACATTCCACTACATCACTCTACATTACACGACACTATTTTACACCGCACTACACTACATTACACTACACCACTCTACATTACACTACACCACTCTACATTACACTACACCACTCTACATTACACTACACTACATTACACCACACTACTCTACATTACACCACACTACTCTACATTACACTACACCACACTAACTACCCCACTACACTACACCACACCACACTACTCTACATTACACTACACCACACTAACCACCCCACTACACCACACTACACTACATTACACCACACCACACTACACTACACTACATTACACTACATCACACTACACCACAATACACTACTCTACACCACCCCACACTACACTACACTACACCACACTACACTACACTACCCCACTACACTACATTACACCACATTACACTACACTACAATACTACACTAAATTACACTACACCACACTACACAACACAACACCACACTACACTACTCTATACCACACCACACTACACTACACCACCCCATTACACTACATTACACCATATTACACCACACTACACTACAATACACCACACTACACTACTCTATACCACACCACACTACACTACACCACCCCATTACACTACATTACACCATATTACACCACACTACACCACATTACACTACATTGCACTACACCACTCTACATTACACAACACTATTTTACACAACACTACACTACATTACACTACACCACTCTACATTACACTACACCACTCTACATTACGCTACACTACACTACAATACACCACACTACACTACATTACACTACACTACATAACCCTACTCTCCAGTACACTAAATTCCACTACATTACACAACTCTCCACTACACTACATTACACTACACTACAATACACCACACTATACTATACTACACTACACTACACTACACCACACATCCCCACACAACACCACCCCACTACACTACACCACACTTAACTATATTACACCACACCACACCACACCACACCACACTACACTACACTACACTACACTACAAAACACCAAAATACATTACACAACACTACACTATATTACACTACACCACACCACACCTCCCCACACTACACCACTACATTACAACACAACATTACACCACACTACATTATATTACACTACACCACACTACTTCACATTACACTACACTACATCACATTACACTACTCTACACTAAATTACACCACACTACACTACAAAACACCACAATACATTACACCACAATACACTACATTACAGTACACCACACTACACTTCCCCACACTACACCACCCCACTGCACTACACCACACTACATTACACTATATTACACCACACCACACTACATTACACTACACACACTACACCACCCCAATAAACTACATTACACTACATTACACAACCCCACACCCCACAACCACACACCCTACAATACACCACACTATACTACTTTAAATTACATTACATTACATTACAATTCACCACACTACACTACACCACACTACACTACATTACTCCAAACTACATTACATTCACCACACTACACTACACCACATAACATTATGCTACATTACACCACACCACACCACACTACATGACATTACACTACATTACATTACATTACACTACTCTACACCACATTACACTACATTGCACTATACCACTCTTCATTACAGTACACTATTTTACACCACACTACAGTACACCACACTACATTACACTACACCACTCTACATTACACTACACTACGTTACACCACACTACTCTACATTACACTACACCACACTAACCACCACACTACACTAAACCACACCACACCACACCACTCTACATTACACTACACTACATTACACTACACCACACTAACCACCCCACTACACCACACTACACTACATTATACCACACCATACCACATTACACTACATTACATACACCACAATACACTCCCCACACTACACCACCCCATTACACAACCTCAGTACACTACATTATACCACACTACACTACAATACACCACAACACATTACACCACACTACACTACATTACACTACACCACATTACACGACACCAAACTACACTTCCCCACACGACACCACTACATTACACCACCTCATTACACCACACTACATTATATTACACTACACCACATTACGTTACACTACATTACATTACACCACACCACACTAACCACCCCACTACACTACACCACACCACACCACTCTACATTACACTAAGACACACTAACCAACAACACTAACCACACTACTTCACATTACACTACACTACATCACATTACATTACATTACACTACTCTACACCACATTACACTACATTGCACTACACCACTCTGCATCACACAACACTATTTTGCACCACACTACATTATACTACACCACTCTACATTACATTACACTACACTACATTACATCACACTACTCTACATTACACTACACCACACTAACCACCCCACTACACTACACCACACCACACCACACCACTCTACATTACACTACACTACATTACACTAAACCACACTAACCGCCCCACTACACTACACCACACTACACTACAATACACCACACCACACCACTCTACATTACACTACACTACATTACACTAAACCACACTAACCACCCCACTACACCACACTACATTATATTACACTACACCACACTACACTACTCAAAACTACACCACACCACATTACACTATTCTACACCACATCACACTACATTGCACTACAACACTCTACATTACACAACACTATTTTACACCACACTACACTACATTACACTACACCACTCTACATTACACTGCACCACTCTACATTACACTACATTACATTACACGACACTACTCTCCACTACACTAAATTCCACAACTCTCCACTACACTACATTACACTACACTACAATACACCCCACTACACTATACTACATTACACAACACTACACTACACTACACCACACTACACATCCCCACACTACACCACCCCATTACACTACACTACATTACACGACACTACTCTCCACTACACTAAATTCCACAACTCTCCACTACACTACACTACTCCAAACTACATTACATACACCACACTACACTACACCGCGTAACATTATTTTACATTACACCACACCACACTACATGACATTACTCTACACCACATTACACTACATTGCACTATACCACTCTTCATTACAGTACACTATTTTACACCACACCACAGTACACCACACTACATTACACTACACCACATTACACTACACCAAACTACACTTCCCCACACGACACCACATCATTACACCACACTACATTATATTACACTACACCACATTACATTACACTACATTACATTACACCCCACCACACTAACCACCCCACTACACTACACCACACTACACTACAATACACCACACCACACCACTCTACATTACACTACACTACATTACACTAAACCACACTAACCACCCCACTACACCACACTACATCACATTACATTACATTACACTACTCTACACCACATTACACTACATTGCACTACACAACTCTACACAACTCTACACTACATTACACTACATTACACTACACCACAATACATTACATGACACTACATTACACCTCACTACACTACATTACACTACACTACATTACACTACAACACCCAACTACACTACACCACACTACACTACATTACACCACACCACATCACCACCTCACTACACTACATTACACTACACTACATTACACTACACTACATTACACTACACCACACTACAACACCCAACTACACTACACCACACTACACTACATTACACCACACCACATCACCACCTCACTACACTACATTACACTATATTACACCACACTACACTACAAAACACCACACTACACTACATTACATACACCACAATACACTCCCCACACTACACCACCCCACTACACTACACCCCTACACTACATTACACCACACCACATTCAAATCAAATCAAATGTATTTATATAGCCCTTCGTACATCAGCTGATATCTCAAAGTGCTGTACAGAAACCCAGCCTAAAACCCCAAACAGCAAGCAATGCAGGTGTAGAAGACTCCCTAGAAAGGCCAAAACCTAGGAAGAAACCTAGAGAGGAACCAGGCTATGTGGGGTGGCCAGTCCTCTTCTGGCTGTGCCGGGTGGAGATTATAATAGAACATGGCCAAGATGTTCAAATGTTCATAAATGACCAGCATGGTCAAATAATAATAATCACAGGCAGAACAGTTGAAACTGGAGCAGCAGCACGGCCAGGTGGACTGGGGACAGCAAGGAGTCATCATGTCAGGTAGTCCTGAGGCATGGTCCTAGAGCTCAGGCCCTCCGAGAGAGAGAAAGAAAGAGAGAAAGAGAGAATTAGATATAGCATACTTAAATTCACACAGGACACCGAATAGGACAGGAGAAGTACTCCAGATATAACAAACTGACCCTAGCCCCCCGACACATAAACTACTGCAGCATAAATACTGGAGGCTGAGACAGGAGGGGTCAGGAGACACTGTGGCCCCATCCGATGACACCCCCGGACAGGGCCAAACAGGAAGGATACAACCTCATGTGTGCACCTCAGCCATGCTCAAAGTCCTAAACGATATCATAACCGCCATCGATAAAAGACAGTACTGTACAGCTATATTCATTGACATGGCCAAGGCTTTCAACTCTGTCAATCACCGCATTCTTATTGGCAGACTCAACAGCCTTGGTTTCTCTAATGACTGCCTCGCCTGGTTCTCAGATAGAGTTCAGCGTGTCAAATCGGAGTTCATGTTGTCCGAACCTCTTGGCAGTCTCTATGGGGGTGCCACAGGGTTCAATTCCTCGGCCGACTCTTTTCTCCGTACATATAAATGATGTCGCTCTTGCTGCTGGTGATTCTCTGATCCACCTCTACGCAGACGACACCATTATGTATACTTCTGGCTCTTCTTTGAACACTGTGTTAATTAACAAACCTCCAGACGAGCTTCAATGCCATACAACACTCCTTCCGTGGCCTCAAACTGCTCTTAAATAGTAAAACTAAATGCATGCTCTTCAACCGATCGCTGCCAGCACCCGCCCGACTAGTATCACTACTCTGGACGGTTCTGACTTAGAATATGTGGACAACTACAAATACCTAGGAGTCTGGTTAGACTGTAAACTCTCCTTCCAGACTCACATTAAGCATCTCCAATCCAAAATTAAATCTAGAATCGGCTTCCTATTTCGCAACAAAGCCTCCTTCACTCATGCTGCTAAACATATCCTTGTAAAACTGACTATCCTACCAATCCTTGATTTCGTCATCTACAAAATAGCCTCCAACACTCTACTCAGCAAATTAGATGTAGTCTATCACAGTGCCATCCGTTTTGTCACCAAAGCCCCACATACTATCCACCACTGCAACCTGTATGCTCTCGTTGGCTGGCCCTCGCTTCATATTCGTCGTCAAACCCACTGGCTCTAGTTCATCTATAAGTCTTTGCTAGTTAAAGCCTCGCCTTATCTCAGCTCACTGGTCACCAAGCAACACCCACCCGTAACACACGCTCCAGCAGGTATATTTCACTGGTCAACCCAAAGCCAACTCCTACAACTACACTACACTACATTACATTACACTACACTACACTAGACTAAACTAAACTACATTACACTACACTACATTACTCTCCACTACACTAAATTACACTACATTACACTACTCTCCACTACACTACATTACACCACACCACATCACATTACATTACATCACACTACATCACACTACACTGCACCACACTACGTCACATTACATTACACCACACTACACTACACCACCGTGCATTACACTACACTGCACTGCACTACACTGCACTACACCACATGACATTACACTACATTACACTGCACTACAGTATACCATACTACATTACACTACACTAATCTAGATTACACTACACTACACCACACCACCCTACATTACACTACATTACACTACACTACTCTACATTATACTACACTACACCACACTACATTACACTACACTACAGTACACTACAACACAATACATTACACTACACTACACTGCACTACAGTATACTTCACTACATTACACCAGGTGAGTTAGACAGCTATTACTTGTTGTTATGTGAATGTGGTTTCTTTATAATCCTTAACGTATAATTAGTGTATCTAAATGATAAGGAATCAAACGGTTACAGGAAAGGGTGTGAGTCATTTCCTGGTATTGAAATGCTGCTTGGTACTTAGTGGCCAAGTGAAAACCAATAGGTCTGTACAAACATACTCTCCTGTTCACAATCACAACCTTAGACACATCAAGACTCACTTCTACATTTCTTTATCTGATTGCCCTGGAAAAATAACCAACCTGTGCTGGGTGGTTTATGACTAATGTGTTTTGTGTTTCCCCCAAAATGTCTACATGCTGCTGCTGCAGGTCTGTGTTTTCCCTGAGACTACCTTGACCTGGCCGGCCTTCGAACGAAACAGGAAAAGGACCTTGAGCTTGCTGTCGCAATACAGAGTAAGCAGGAAAGACAGGGAAAGAGATAAGATATATTCATTTATTGTAAGTGATTGAAATTCCTCCAAACCAGCTAAATATTTCCTTTTCCTGCTTCAATTCAATCAAGACTCATACCCAACATGCTCTACCCCAAACGTACATACGCTTACATCACGTTGTTATTGTTGTTTACTGTAATTGCTCTTCCTGAGTTCATGTTTTGCTTTATCCGTGTATTGACTGGAAGTCATGAGGCGGCACCAGGAACCAGACATCTGAGAGATAACACAACGTGACCCGAAGGCCTAATCAGACAGTAACAGTACCATAACGGCTATAGAGTACAACAGAGACTCTCAGTACCATAGACCGGCATTAACCTGTCTAGACACTGATCAGTCATTAAACTATGGGTGGGGTCAGCCACTGATGATGACTACTTATGTAATCATGTTTATCAATCCCTGTCAATGGCCTGTTATCATGCTTCCTCCTGCCTATAAGAGTTCCTGTGATATTACAACTAAAAGAGGGAGGAGAGAAAGAGAGAGAGAGAGAGAGAGAGAGAGAGAGAGAGAGAGAGAGAGCGAGAGAGAGAGAGAGAGCGAGAGAGAGAGAGAGAGAGAGAGAGCGAGAGAGAGAGAGAGAGAGAGAGAGAGAGAGAGAGAGAGAGAGAGAGAGAGAGAGAGAGAGAGAGAGAATGTTGTGATGTCACTGCAGCCCCCTCATATCCAGTACACAAAGGGGCAGGGGATCATCATAGCCAGCATACCGACTCTGCTACACAGACTACTCTACTGCTCACTCACACAGACTCAGACACACACAGACACACACACACACGTCACCCAGATACAGTCAGTCACAGTGTAACTCACACCAGGACCAGGCTTGCTCATTTTTCAGGCTGGGCCGTCACAGTAAGTAAAGTACGCTTGATATCTCAGGGTTTCTCCTCCTCTCTACTTTCTTCTCCTTATAACTCGCTCGCTTTTCTTTCTCTTACTTTCTTGTTCTTGTCTGAGTTCATCCCACTCTCACAACCCCTCTCTGTCAGTTATAGTAAAACAGGCTCTGTTTGAAAACTCAACAAAATAAATACTTCTCCCTTAGTATGCAACACACATGGTCTTTCTCTTTCCATTCTGTCCTTTTGCCTCTGCTCTGGCATTCTCTGTATGTGAACAGTGACGATGGTAAACCCTAAATGTATTTGCATGCTGGCATAGATTCAAAACTCCCCGCTTTGTGTTTCTGTGGGTTACAGGCATCTGTTCCTGTTAGTCTCTAGTTACACCAGTTAATGTCTTTATGTTGTGTATCAATGTTGTTATAATGAGGTTATAACAATGTTTTAATCACTGTAAGATTAGATTCCTGCAGTGCTTTATTTAGTGGTATTCCATATATGATAAGTAATTGTTGTTGCAACTGTTCTGTCTCCACTGATGTCCTGTGACTGTACAATACATGTCTGTTGGTAGTTTGGTGGTCTGGCCCTCTGTGTTGAGACATATACAAGGAGACTTATTGATCATTATCTCATTCCCTTGCTGATCATGTTTTAAAAACAATATGAGTATAAGTAAGGTAAGAGGGTAGGTGACCATGAGCCTTAGGAGGGGGGATACATAGATCTGGTTATCTCTCTGTCTCTTCTGTCCTGGTCATGAGAGATAGCTGGTTATCTCTCTGTCTCTTCTGTCCTGGTCATGAGAGATGCAAAGTCTCTTCTACCCCTTTTCTCTCTCTGTTTCTGTGTTTCCCTCTCTTTCTCTTTCTGTCTCTAAAAAAGTATAAACAGTGCCAGCATAGTCTTTTTTTCTCCCTCCCTCTCTAAATCAAAAGGATGGAAATAATGTCAGGTTTATGTGTGTCTCTCTCTCTATTGACATGAAATGCCGTTCTGTCACCCAGCTGGGTTGTTCTCTGGTCTCTGTTTACCTTCAAATGTTTAAAAGCAGTAGGGCAGCTCTCTGTGAGGGGGTAGTAGAGGGAGTGGACACACATTTACTCACACACACACACACACACACACACACACACACAAATACACACACACAAACACACACACAAACCTACAATTGTGTTGGTGGACAGCCAAAGAGGGAAAAGCTGTGAAGAAAGGCAAACGATGTAATCATATATATATATACTCTCTACTGCTCTAGAGTACCAGCAAGGAATCAGTGACCATCCACCCTCCCAGCAGAAGCCATATAATATTACTGAGAGAACGTCTGAGAAGTTGCAAGAGAACTCTTCAGCATTTTGGAATTTGGACTGTACCAGATCCACCAGACGTTGGGATTTAAAGCCCTCTGTTGAACCAGGCCGGAAACAGCATTTTAGACAGTCCCAACAGCACCAGAGGAAGGAGGTTAATCTAGGATCAGACAGTATGCTGGCTCAGATCCTACAGGAGATGTGGGTGGACCCAGAGGTTCTGGAGGCCCTGAGTGAAGACCAGAAGAGAATCTTGTTCCTGAAGATGAGAGAGGAGCAGGTCAGACGCTGGAAAGAGAGGGAGGAGAAGGACGAGAGAGAGAGGAGATCCAGGGAACACGCCAGGTCTAAGAAAGGTACAGCACACACACACACACACACACACGCACACACACACACACACACACACACACACACACACACACACACACACACCGGTGCTAGTGAGTACAGAATAAATGCAGGTAATTTACTGTAAACTAGAGTATACTTCAGAACACGCCCCTGTTGTTAGGGTAAGGGTAAGAGGAGTTAGGAGTGTCTATTTTATCATTTAGGGTTTCCTTTCCCTGGGTGGTCACACCCACCTCTGCCCCCCTCTGATTCCTCTCCTCTCTCTGCCTCCTCTCCTCTCTCTACCTACTCTCCTCTCTCTGTCTCCTCTCCTCTCTCTACCTCCTCTCCTCTCTCTACCTACTCTCCTCTCTCTACCTCCTCTCCTCTCTCTACCTCCTCTCCTCTCTCTACCTCCTCTCCTCTCTCTGCTTCCTCTCATCTGCCTGCACAGAATGATCTGTCCTCAGATTCAACACACCAAAGGGCCTAAAGTGTAGGCCAGGGAGAGAGGAAAACCTTTCAAATATAGAAAGAGAGAGAGGGAACAGGAGGGGGGAATGAAAGATGTGGAGGTAGGGGGAGAGAAAGGGAGATCGGAAGTATGAGGGGAAAAGAGTGAGGAAAGGAATAGAAAGAGGCAGAGAGAGAGAGAGAAAGGGAGAGAAAGAGACAGGGAGAGAGAGAGAGAGGGAGAGAGAGACAGGGAGAGAAAGAGACAGGGAGAGAGAGACTGGGAGAGAAAGAGACAGGGAGAGAAAGAGACAGGGAGAGAAAGAGACAGGGAGAGAAAGAGGCAGGGAGAGAGAGACAGGGAGAGAGAGACTGGGAGAGAAAGAGACAGGGAGAGAAAGAGACAGGGAGAGAAAGAAGAGGCAGGGAGAGAGAGACAGGGAGAGAGAGACAGGGAGAGAGAGACAGGGAGAGAGAGACAGGGAGAGAAAGAGACAGGGAGAGAGAGACAGGGAGAGAAAGAGGCAGGGAGAGAGAGACAGGGAGAGAGAGACAGGGAGAGAGAAAGAGACAGGGAGAGAAAGAGACAGGGAGAGAGAGACAGGGAGAGAGAGACTGGGAGAGAGAAAGAGACCTGGAGAGAGAAAGAGGCAATGAGTAATTGAGCATGCTTGAGCACCCACTCCACTATTCTGAGAAACACAACCCTGAAACCACACTCTTATCTACAGAGAGAGGCCTTCAGATCAGGCCTAGTTCCACCACTCTCACTAACCCATATCTCTCTCTCTTTTCCATTCTATCCCCCTCTCTGTCTCTCTTTTACCCATTCTATTCCTCTCTCCCCCTGTCCCTTTCTCTATCTGATAGGATATAGAATATAGAATCTCCATTGGTACTAATAGAACAGTATAGTGTAGTACCCAGCCCTCTTATCAGAGCTCTATAATCAGAAACACAGCGGCAGCGATTGATTCATTCCACATGCCTGCCTGCCCGGCAGATTGAATAGGAGTGAATAGAATTGAGTAAGCCCTGTGGTTTGGTGAGGCTCGCTGCTTTTAGCCCTGAATATCTCGTTACCTCTATGTCTTTCCAATCTGTGCTCTGTGTCACCTGAGTGTGTGTGTGTGTGTGTGTGCGCGTGTGCGCGTGTGTCATCTTAGTAGCAGAAGGCAGAAGGTCAGGCCAGGTCATCTCTTAACACCTGGTGTCAAACTGACCAGCAGAACAGAGTGTTGAGCATCAAACACTTCACCATTCTTCTCACAGGCCCCATGGCCCAGAAAGACTCTCCTTATGTAAGATAGTAACACAGTACAACTCCTAAATGTCACACATACACAAGCAGATATACGTACGCACACACATATAGGGAAGGATGCAGGCGCGCACACACAGCTTGTGGTCCATCCTGTAGGCTTAAAAAATCCATCACATATTTCCAAGATGATTTGCTTCCACACCTTTTCTTGCAATTGTGCTCTTCCCTTATTACATAGGTTTATTTTCAATTATCTGAACTGAAATTAATGAATTGAAATGGGTCATTTTTTCAAATTTAGGCTAGTAGCCTGTTCATGTGTATCGTGTTCATATCACTGTAATGGTGACCTGGCTGTAACTAGAGACTAGAGGTTGTAACTAGAGACAGGTTGAATCCCACTTATGACACCAATTAGCACAGGTCTAAGGTCAGATCGGAGTGATTACTGGAAGGTGAAGACCATAGTCTGGTGTGTCAGTAAGGGGGTTTTCACACTTGGTCCCTTTCAGACAATTTTTGTGAATTCAGTTGTGGTTCGCTTAATGTGCAGTGTGAACACTCCAAAGGAACTCAGACCCCTTAAGAGTCCCCAAAGCAAACCAAACTGAGACCATCTCGAGAGGTGGTCTGAGTTTGGTTCACTTGAATTCCGAGTTCCGGTTCCCTTTTTTTAGGGCAATGTGAACACAAAGCTCCCCAGGTTCGCTTGTCACAAAAGAGACAAGATGATAATGTCTAGTTTCGCTGAAAAAGTGTGTGCTGTTTTTGGATATTGATTTGCGATTGTCAAGGATGCACAGAAATTCCCCAAAATGTGTGGAGTTTTGTACCGACACGACGTTCAGATTATTTGTTTGAAATATGTCATCTATAGGCTGAGAGCTTCACATACTGATTATTCGATTGTGGGCTTTGAATAGTGTGAGAAGAGAATAGGGTACAAAATCAATACTAGCTCTTAAAGGGGGTACAATTTTCAATTACATCATTATTAAATCTGCAGTTATTCTTCGGCTATTTATTTTGGTACCAATAATATTTACATGTTAATATTATCTTTTGATTATAATAATGATGCCTAATAACTACATGCAATCTATTAGCTTCCGATAAGACAGAATGGCTTGTCTTATACCCAGAGTGCATTGAGTAAATGTTGGAAAAAGATCTTGGTTCCTTTCTAAACATAGCAATGTGAATGCAAAGAGAACTCAGACCACAAAATAGGTGAACAGTGAACTGGCAAAATAGTTGAGTCCTCATTCAAAGGAGAGGACAGTGTGAATACAAAGACAACTAAGTTCTCTTGCTTTTTTACATTTTGACCTCAGAGTTCACTTTAAAGAGGACTGAGATCGGGTTCTTTTAAAGAGGACTATATGTGAAAACACCCTAAGGCAGTGTTTGTGTAGATCCTATACACTGGACAATAGATAAAACTAGGCTACTGCAGACGTCAGTGACATGTTTGTTCACTGATAAGACAACAGCACCATCTGCTGGGCTGGAACCAGTACGACAACCAGACTCCATGATGAACTCTGACAATGGATCTAAAATAGTGATAGGTTTGAAGAGTTACCTTCTATTGTATTATCTGTGATAATTACACAGTGTGGCATTCAATGTGTCTGTGTGTTTCTTTGTCTCCTCAGGTCACAGTAAGAGCGTGCGCTGGCTGTTGGGCCGTGATGGGGATGTGAGTGTGAGCGTGATCGGAGAGGTAGATGAATTTAGATCCTCCAAACTCCTCCAGACCCTTCGTACCAACACCAGACTACAGAGTACAAAAATTAACAACCTAGTGGTTGATATCCATACTGTGTCTCTACTGACAGACAGAGAGAACCACCAAACCAGCTCACAATCAGCCATACTGATGCAACTCAGCGTAAGTGTGTGTGTGTGTGTGTGTGTGTGTGTGTGTGTGTGTGTGTGTGTGTGTGTGTGTGTGTGTGTGTGTGTGTGTGTGTGTGTGTGTGTGTGTGTGTGTGTTTTCGTATGCGTGCGTTTGCATGAGACACAGAAAGAGAGGGAGAGAGAAAGATATCAGCTTTACCATACAGGATGTAGCTCACCATTCTTCTTCTATTTCCAGGAAGACTCAGACGGGTCTAAGGACTCTGAGGAGGATCAGTACACAGGCAGTGCTGAGGTCGACCCAAAGGACACCAGGGAGGACAGCATCGACAGTGTGTCAGGCTACAGCACAGATGACCTAAAGGACTGGGGCCTCTGCTACAGGCCCCACTGCAACAACATCAGCCTCTGTCTCCAACCCCAGCTGTCAGCCAGAGAAAAGGCCTGTCCACAGAGCAGAAGAGGTGAGAGAGAAAGAGCGATAGAGAGAGAGAGTGTTTTTTGTGTGTACATAAGTGCGTGTATATGACATACTCTACACTCGATTCAAGCTCATTGACTTAACATATATTTTTACAATCCTTTCCCTCTCTATCTCTCTAGTGGTGGTCAGTCATGAAGAGGAGAGCCCAGCATTTGGTGGTCGGGTGGCCCAGCTCAGGAGAGCATTTGCCACGTCCTCTCCCACCGCCATGCCCCGTGTGGCCACCAAACCCTTTCACCTGTAGCTAGCAGCCAAACCTTCCCTCAGGTAACACCAGGGTCACCTCCAGTCAACCAACCACACAGAAGAGGTACTGCCCACTTGACGGGCTCATATGAATACCAGGTACAAGTGACCTACGGACAGACACTCACCTGAGGAACGGTGCTGAGAAATAGGAGCTCCAAACTTAGCCGAGTTAAAGGTGGACATGCACGGCTGAGTGGGAGGAATGCTTGGCGCTGGTATTCTGGTGAAACGGCTCCCTTTAAAGGTTCCTGGAGACTGCATGGTAGTCATACAGTTCTACCTCTCCTTGAAGCTAAATACACAAGAGGTTTGGACATGTCTAACACAAGAGCTATTTCTACATATGTACAAGAGGTTTGGACATGGCTAAAACAAGAGCTATTTCTACATATGTACAAGAGGTTTGGACATGGCTAAAACAAGAGCTATTTCTACATATGTACAAGAGGTTTGGACATGGCTAAAACAAGAGCTATTTCTACATATATACAAGAGGTTTGGACATGGCTAACACAAGAGCTATTTCTACATATGTACAAGAGGTTTGGACATGGCTAAAACAAGAGCTATTTCTACATATGTACAAGAGGTTTGGACATGGCTAAAACAAGAGCTATTTCTTTGTTAGTTGTTGTTATCTAACGGTCTAACCGCGTAGATTTTCTGGTCATATTCTGTTTGGAATATTTGCACTCTAACTACATTTGTTTGAGGAGGTTATTTCAATATTGTGTGTGAAACATGCTTGTGCAATACACAAATTATTTTGACCGGTTGTCTTCTAATTCAGCTGAATAAAAATGTGGAAGAAATGTGCGAGGGTGTTTAAGATAGAGAGAGAGGACTAATAAAGAGAGAGAGGAATAATAAAGAGAGAGAGAGGATTAATAAAGAGAGAGAGAGGATTAATAAAGAGAGAGAGGGGATTAATAAAGAGAGAGAGGGGATTAATAAAGAGAGAGAGAGGATTAATAGAGAGAGAGAGGATTAATAAAGAGAGGGAGAGGAATAATAAAGAGAGAGAGAATTAATAAAGAGGGGGAGGATTAATAAAGAGAGAGGATTAATAAAGAGAGAGGATTAATAAAGAGAGAGAGAGGATTAATAATTAGGGAGAGGTTTAATAAAGAGGGAGAGGATTAATAAAGAGGGAGAGGGTTAATAAAGAGGGAGAGGATTAATAAAGAGAGAGAGGATTAACAAAGAGAGAGAGGATTAATAAAGAGAGAGAGGATTAACAAAGAGAGAGAGAGGATTAATAAAGGGAGAGAGAGGATTAATAAAGAGAAAGAGAGGATTAATAGAGAGAGAGGATTAATAAAGAGAGAGAGGATTAATAGAGAGAACTAATAAAGAGACAGAGAGGATTAATAAGGAGAGAGAGGACTAATAAAGAGAGAGGGAGGATTAATAAAGAGAGAGAGGATTAATAAAGAGAGAGAGGATTAATAGAGAGAGGATTAATAAAGAGAGAGACAGGATTAATAAAGAGAGAGAGGATTAATAAAGAGAGAGAGGATTAATAAAGAGGGAGAGGTTTAATAAAGAGGGAGAGGACTAATAAAGAGGGAGAGGAATAATAAAGAGGGAGAGAATTAATAAAGAGGGGGAGGATTAATAAAGGGAGGATTAATAAAGAGAGAGAGGATTAATAATTCGGGAGAGGTTTAATAAAGAGGGAGAGGATTAATAAAGAGGGAGAGGAATAATAAAGAGGGAGAGGGTTAATAAAGAGGGAGAGGATTAATAAAGAGAGAGAGGGGATTAATAAAGAGAGAGGGGATTAATAAAGGGAGAGAGAGGATTAATAAAGAGAGAGAGAGGACTAATAAAGAGAGAGAGGATTAATAGAGAGAGAGGCTTCATTAAGAGAGAGAGAGAGGATTAATAAAGAGAGAGAGGATTAATAGAGAGAGGACTAATAAAGAGAGAGGATTAATAAAGAGAGAGAGGACAAATAAAGAGAGAGAGGATTGATAAAGAGAGAGAGGATTAATAAAGAGAGAGAGGATTAATAGAGAGAGGATTAATAAAGAGAAAGAGAGGATTAATAGAGAGGATGAATAAAGAGAGAGAGAGGATTAATAAAGAGGGAGAGGATTAATAAAGTGAGAGGATTAATAAAGAGAGAGAGAGGATTTATAAAGAGAGAGAGGATTAATAAAGAGAGAGGATTAATAAAGAGAGAGGATTAATAAAGAGAGAGAGAGGATTAATAAAGAGGGAGACAGGATTAATGAAGAGGGAGAGGATTAATAAAGAGGGAGAGGCTTAATAGAGAGAGGACTAATAAAGAGAGAGAGGGGATTAATAAAGAGAGAGAGGACTAATAAAGAGAGAGAGAGGATTAATAAAGAGAGAGAGGATTAATAAAGAGAGAGAGGATTAATAAAGAGGGAGAGGTTTAATAAAGAGGGAGAGGATTAATAAAGAGGGAGAGGATTAATAAAGAGGGAGAGGATTAATAAAGAGAGAGAGAGAGAGATGATTAATAAAGAGAGAGAGGCTTAATAAAGAGGGAGAGGATTAATAAAGAGAGAGAGAGGATTAATAAAGAGAGAGAGGATTAATAAAGAGAGAGAGGCTTAATAAAGAGAGAGGGAGGGTTATTAAAGAGGGAGAGGTTTAATAAAGAGGGAGAGGATTAATAAAGAGGGAGAGGAATAATAAAGAGGGAGATAATTAATAAAGAGGGGGAGGATTAAAAAAGAAAGAGGATTAATAAAGACAGAGAGAGGATTAATAATTAGGGAGAGGTTTAATAAAGAGGAAGAGGATTAATAAAGAGGGAGAGGACTAATAAAGAGGGAGAGGATTAATAAAGAGGGAGAGGATTAATAAAGAGGGAGGGGATTAATAAAGAGAGAGAGAGAGAGGATTAATAAAGAGAGAGAGGATTAATAAAGAGGGAGAGGATTAATAAAGAGAGAGAGAGGATTAATAAAGAGAGAGAGGATTAATAAAGAGAGAGAGGCTTAATAAAGATGGAGAGGATTAATAAAGAGAGAGGATTAATAAAGAGAGAGAGGGGCTTAATAAAGAGGGAGAGAGGATTAATAAAGAGGGAAAGGCTTAATAAAGACAGAGGGAGGATTAATTGAGAGAGGATTAATAAAGAGGGAGATAATTAATGAAGAGGGAGAGGATTAATAAAGAGAGAGGATTAATAAAGAGAGAGAGAGGATTAATAAAGAGAGAGAGGATTAATAAAGAGGGAGAGGAATAATAAAGAGGGAGAGGCTTAATAAAGACAGAGAGAGGATTAAGAGAGATATGATTAATAAAGAGGGAGAGAGGATTAATAAAGAGGGAGATGATTAATAAAGAGAGAGAGAGGATTAATAGAGAGAGGATTAATAAAGAGGGAGAGAGGATTTATGAAGAGAGAGAGAGGATTAATAAAGAGGGAGAGGTTTAATAAAGAGGGAGAGGATTAATAAAGAGGGAGAGGAATAATAAAGAGGGAGAGAATTAATGAAGAGAGAGGATTAATAAAGAGAGAGAGAGGATTAATAAAGAGAGAGAGGATTAATAAAGAGGGAGAGGACTAATAAAGAGAGAGAGGATTAATAAAGAGGGAGAAGATTAATAAAGAGGGAGAGGATTAATAAAGAGAGAGGATTAATAAAGAGAGAGAGAGGATTAATAAAGAGAGAGAGGATTAATAAAGAGGGAGAGGACTAATAAAGAGAGAGAGGATTAATAAAGAGGGAGAAGATTAATAAAGAGGGAGAGGATTAATAAAGAGAGAGGATTAATAAAGAGAGAGAGAGGATTAATAAAGAGAGAGAGGATTAATAAAGAGGGAGAGGACTAATAAAGAGAGAGAGGATTAATAAAGAGGGAGAAGATTAATAAAGAGGGAGAGGATTAATAAAGAGGGAGAGGGTTAATAAAGAGAGAGAGAGGATTAATAAAGAGGGAGAGGATTAATAAAGAGGGAGAGAGGATTTATAAAGAGAGAGAGAGGATAATAAAGAGGGAGAGGTTTAATAAAGAGGGAGAGGATTAATAAAGAGAGAGGATTAATAAAGAGAGAGAGAGAGGATTAATAAAGAGGGAGAGGATTAATAAAGAGGGAGAGGGTTAATAAAGAGAGAGAGAGGATTAATAAAGAGAGAGAGGATTAATAAAGAGGGAGAGGATTAATAAAGAGAGAGAGGATTAATAAAGAGGGAGAAGATTAATAAAGAGGGAGAGGATTAATAAAGAGGGAGAGGGTTAATAAAGAGAGAGAGGATTAATAAAGAGGGAGAGCATTAATAAAGAGAGAGAGGATTAATAAAGAGGGAGAGAGGATTAATAAAGAGGGAGAGGATTAATAAAGAGAGGATTAATAAAGAAGGAGAGGATTAATAAAGAAGGAGAGGACTAATAAAGAGAGAGAGGATTAATAAAGAGGGAGAAGATTAATAAAGAGGGAGAGGATTAATAAAGAGGGAGAGGGTTAATAAAGAGAGAGAGAGGATTAATAAAGAGGGAGAGGATTAATAAAGAGGGAGAGAGGCTTTATAAAGAGAGAGAGAGGATAATAAAGAGGGAGAGGTTTAATAAAGAGGGAGAGGATTAATAAAGAGAGAGGATTAATAAAGAGAGAGAGAGAGGATTAATAAAGAGAGAGAGAGGATTTATAAAGAGAGAGAGGATTAATAAAGAGAGAGAGGATTAATAAAGAGGGAGAGGATTAATAAAGAGAGAGAGGATTAATAAAGAGGGAGAAGATTAATAAAGAGGGAGAGGATTAATAAAGAGGGAGAGGGTTAATAAAGAGAGAGAGGATTAATAAAGAGGGAGAGCATTAATAAAGAGAGAGAGGATTAATAAAGAGGGAGAGAGGATTAATAAAGAGGGAGAGGATTAATAAAGAGAGATGATTAATAAAGAGAGAGAGGATTAAAATAAGAGAGATGATTAATAAAGAGAGAGAGGATTAATAGAGAGGATTAATAAAGAGAGAGAGAGGATTAATAAAGAGGGAGAGGATTAATAAAGAGAGAGGATTAATAAAGAGAGAGAGAGGATTTATAAAGAGAGAGAGGATTCATAAAGAGAGAGGATTAATAAAGAGAGAGGATTAATAAAGAGAGAGAGAGGATTAATAAAGAGGGAGAGAGGATTAATAAAGAGGGAGAGGATTAATAAAGAGGGAGAGGCTTAATAGAGAGAGGACTAATAAAGAGAGGGAGAGGATTAATAAAGAGAGAGATGACCAATAAAGAGAGAGAGAGGATTAATAAAGAGAGAGAGGATTAATAAAGAGAGAGAGGATTAATAGAGAGGATTAATAAAGAGAGAGAGAGGATTAATAAAGAGAGAGAGGATTAATAAAGAGGGAGAGGACTAATAAAGAGGGAGAGGAATAATAAAGAGGGAGAGAATTAATAAAGAGGGTGAGGATTAATAAAGAGAGAGAGAGGATTAATAATTCGGGAGAGGTTTAATAAAGAGGGAGAGGATTAGTAAATAGGGAGAGGATTAATAAAGAGGGAGAGGGTTAATAAAGAGGGAGAGGATTAATAAAGAGAGAGAGAGGATTAATAAAGAGAGAGAGAGGATTAATAAAGGGAGAGAGAGGATTAATAAAGAGAGAGATAGGACTAATAAAGAGAGAGAGAGGATTAATAGAGAGAGAGGATTCATTAAGAAATAGAGAGAGGATTAATAAAGAGAGAGAGGATTAATAAAGAGAGAGAGGATTAATAGAGAGAGGACTAATAAAGAGAGAGAGGGTTAATAAAGAGAGAGAGGACAAATAAAGAGAGAGAGGGGATTGATAAAGAGAGAGAGGATTAATAAAGAGAGAGAGGATTAATAGAGAGAGGATTAATAAAGAGAAAGAGAGGATTAATAAAGAGAGAAAGAGGATTAATAAAGAGAGAGAGGATTCATAAAGAAAGAGAGATGATTAATAAAGGGAGAGGTTTAATAAAGAGGGAGATGATTAATAAAGAGGGAGAGGAATAATAAAGAGGGAGATAATTAATAAAGAGGGGAGGATTAAAAAAGAAAGAGGATTAATAAAGAGGGAGAGAGGATTAATAATTAGGGAGAGGTTTAATAAAGAGGGGGAGGATTAATAAAGAGGGAGAGGAATAATAAAGAGGGAGAGGCTTAATAAATAGAGAGAGAGGATTAAGAGAGATATGATTAATAAAGAGGGAGAGATGATTAATAAAGAGGGAGAGGATTAATAAAGAGAGAGAGAGGATTAATAGAGAGAGGATTAATAAAGAGGGAGAGAGGATTTATAAAGAGAGAGAGAGGATTAATAAAGAGGGAGAGGTTTAATAAAGAGGGAGAGGATTAATAAAGAGGGAGAGGAATAATAAAGAGGGAGAGAATTAATGAAGAGGGAGAGGATTAATAAAGAGAGAGGATTAATAAAGAGAGAGAGAGGATTAATAAAGAGAGAGAGGATTAATAAAGAGGGAGAGGATTAATAAAGAGAGAGAGGATTAATAAAGAGGGAGAGGATTAATAAAGAGAGAGAGGATTAATAAAGAGGGAGAGAGGATTAATAAAGAGGGAGAGGATTAATAAAGAAGGAGAGGATTAATAAAGACAGATGATTAATAAAGAGAGAGAGAGGATTAAAATAAGAGAGATGATTAATAAAGAGAGAGAGGATTAATAGAGAGGATTAATAAAGAGAGAGAGAGGATTAATAAAGAGGGAGAGGATTAATAAAGAGAGAGGATTAATAGAGAGAGGATTAATAAAGAGAGAGAGAGGATTTATAAAGAGAGAGAGGATTAATAAAGAGGGAGAGGATTAATAAAGAGGGAGAGGCTTAATAAAGAGAGAGGATTAATAGAGAGGATTAATAAAGAGAGAGAGATGATTAATAAAGAGGGAGCGAGGATTAATAAAGAGGGAGAGGATTAATAAAGAGGGAGAGACTTAATAAAGAGAGAGGATTAATAGAGAGAGGATTAATAAAGAGGGAGAGGATTAATAAAGAGAGAGAGGATTAATAAAGAGAGAGAGGATTAATAAAGATGGAGAGGATTAATAAAGAGAGAGGATTAATAAAGAGAGAGAGGGGATTAATAAAGAGGGAGAGAGGATTAATAAAGAGGGAAAGGCTTAATAAAGACAGAGGGAGGATTAATAGAGAGAGGATTAATAAAGCGGGAGATAATTAATGAAGAGGGAGAGGATTAATAAAGAGGGAGAGGATTAATAAAGAGAGAGAGGGGATTAATAAAGAGAGAGAGGATTAATAAAGAGGGGAGAGAATAATAAGAACAACAACACACACACACACACACACACACACACACACACACACACACACACACACACACACACACACACACACACACACACACACACACACACACACACACACACACACACACACACACACACACACACACACACACACACACACACACGTGGGTGGAATGCATTACAAACTATATAGATTAATCTGAGGTGGGTTACAGTTGTTTTTCTGAAGCCCCTAACAAAACAGGGAGAGGAGGGCTCCATGCTCTGGTTAACTAGTGGAGTTCCCAGCAGCTGGTTAACAAAAGGATCAAAAGGACCTAGTGGTAACTTGATTAGCGAGTGGCGGCATGGTGGCGACAGAAACAGGCTGGCTGCATGAACACATTCAGCACAACTATATCTCTACCAACTCAATAAAGCATGTCTCATGTACCACCAGGACAGATGAAAGTGTGTCTTTAGGATTCAGGAACAATGGCCTCTTCTTCTATGATGCCCTGCTAGCACTGCTGTAGTAGGATCCAACCAGTGTAGCATTACTGAGCCATGCAACAGCTGGCTGCAGCGACTAACATAGCTAGGTCCAACTGTGGTTTGAGAGGACAGACTTAGAGCCAGGGTCATTCTGTATTTTCAACAATGCATCCATCTTTATCCCTCCATCTCTCTACCTCTCCATTTCTCTAGGGATCAGTCCGACCACTTCCCTTTCTCTTTTTGTATTTGCCCCTTCACTCTTCCCCTACTATCTCCATCTCCTCTCCCTCTCCTCTCCCTCCTGCCATCTTGCAGGGCATCAGAGCTAGACTCTGCAGGCGTTTGGGGAGGCTCCAGACCTCACGGCCAGAGGGTGACACAGATTTCCGGAGGAAGGGGGATTCATCTCCAAATGACTGGAAAGGCACAAGGGGAAAGTGGAGATCCGGGAATATAAAATCCCTTTGTACGCGAGAAAGCGATGCACAATAGGACATGTTTTTTATTCAGTGGGAATAGTAATAGCGTGCTACCTGATTATTTGCCTGAGTGGGTAGTACCTCTGTAAGACACGCCAACAAGCGGGGACACACACACACACACAGGCTCTCTGACTGAAGGCACACAGGAAGTGCAAGCAATTGCCCAATTATAGCGTGACACCTCACCCAGCCATTTCCATGGTTACGCCATCCACCCGTCCCCCTGAGTGAGCGGTGGAGGAAGAAAGTCCTATCTCATCAACTATCGTCACGGCAACCTCCAAACCCCCTGTCTGTGTGAGCCATACTCTCTGCAATCACAATATTACTGTGTGAGAGAGAATGAGTGTGTCTGCATTCTGCATGATCAGGAATAGAATTTAAACATTTGAATCAGTGTGTGAATGGGAATGAGAATGAGCGTGAATGCATTGAGTGTGTGGGGAGTCACATTTTCATATATTTTGTTCGTGTAAGTTTTGGTTGTGTGTGTGTGTGTGTGTAATGTAGTGATAAGGCTTTCCACTCTGTCAGGCCATCATGCATGCCTCCCCCAAGACACACTACATAAAGCCCCACTGGAAATAGACAGGGATCAGTCAGCCCCTAAAATACACACAGAGACACTCATCCCAACACACACATAGACAGGCAGTTTCCTTGTCTTTATTCAGAAGGCAGACCGTAGAGGTGTAAGAACTAGACACTAATCAGGACTTAAGTACATCTACTACTAATCATTGTATTAGCTGTGACATGAATAGTAAAAAACAAACATAAACATCATATTATGACCAGTCTGTCCTTCTTGGTTTGGCTTATATGGAAACGTCCAGGTCAGAAACTTCGATGACAAAATGTTCCAAAATGGAGTATAAAAAGGAGTTACATTTTCAATGAATAAACAATACTCTGTGGTTAATGAGGTGGTTCATTTTGGGCCCAACAATATGTAAATCCATTGGTATGACTTCTCTTTTCTTTATTGAGTTTTCATCTTCATGTTTTTGATTGTCCAAGATACTGTACTCTCCAAGCCAATCCAACAAGGCCACCTGAATTGACTTTGTACGCCCAGAGTATCCATGATCACATTCCAAATCGGCGGAGTCAATTTAATTTGACTGGCAGTTCATGGGAAAGATAGGTGGAATCCTATTGTAGCCATGGAAACGCTGCTCCTGACGGAAACACCATCTTCTATGAAAGTAGAGGAGAAAGGTCAGAAGGCAGTGGTCCACTCAAAACACAAACACATGTATACAGACTATTACACCTCAAGACCATTGACAGTAACAAATGAACATAGTACTATTAAAGAGGTGTACACTGAGTGTACAAACATTAAGAACACCTTCCTAATATTGAGTTGCACCCCCATTTGCCCTCAGAACAGCCTCAATTCATGGACTCTACAAGGTGTCGAAAGTGTTCCACGGCGATGCTGGCCCATGTTGACTCCAATGCTTCCCACAGTTGTGTCAAGTTGGCTGGATGTCCTTTGGATGGTGGACCATTCTTGATACACACAGGAAACTGTTGAGCCTGAAAAACTCAGCATGGTTGAGCCTGGAACTTACTACCATACTCCATTCAAAGGCACTTCAATATTTTGTCTTGCCATTCACACACACAAAACCATGTCTCAATTGTCTCATGGCTTAAAAATCCTTCTTTAACCTGTCTCCTGTCCTTGATATACATTGATTAAAGTGGATTTTACAGGTGAAATCAATAAGGGTTCGTCCCTTGGATTCACCTGGTCAGTCTACGTCATGGAAATAGCACTCAGTCTATATTATTTTGGACAGCAGTTGTCAAACCTCAAATAAAGTCAGAATGGCCATTCTATTAGTGTGTATTTAGGTGTGTGTTTCTCCACTTCCTCTCACCTCTAACCCAGTGGCTGCCTTCTTCTTCAGCTGCTCACACTTCCTGTACTTGCAGATCTGGTGTCCGGTCTTACGGTTGCGGCAGGCGCTGCACTCTTCACAGTTCCCCATCCGTCGACATGGCACACACTGTCCGCATCGCTTCCTCTTCCTTCTCCCAGCTCCCCCCCCGCTGCCAGGGGACGAGCTCTCGCCTCGCAACCCCTCCACACCCTCCCCAACGCCAGCCATTCCCATTGACCCTCCACCACCAGTCAGGAATCCCCCTCCTCCCGCTGTCAGAGCAAACAGGCCTGGGTTCAAGGAGAACCAGGAGCAGCCTAGCAGTGGCAGGAAGTCTGTCACACAACCCATGCTGTCCCCTTCAACCCTGGACCCACCTTCCACCTCCTCCCCATTCCCCCCAGCCCCCAGCCCGCCCAGAGGGCCCTGGTCCTTGGGTGTGGGGGTCAGTGTCAAGGCCCCAGCCCTCATCAGCAGCTCAGCAGCATGAGCCAGGTGAAGACCACTGGGGGAATCCCAGAGGTCTATGTTGGAGGAGGGGGCCCGGTGAGGCTTGGGCTGCCTGGGCTGGTTGGGCCTGTGCTGCGCTGCGGTGGGGTGGAGGAAGCCCCTGATATCCGTACTACTGGAGCTACTATGGTGGTGGGCTATTCTGTTGGTGTTGTTGAGATACTCTGAGAGGGAGCAGGGATGAGAGCGCTTCAGGCTTCGTCTTAGAGGCTCACTGAGGATCCTATTGGCTCTCTGCTGTTCCGGAGAGGAAGGGCCAGACATGTCCAGGGTATCTGCCATACTGGGTGGGAGGTGGGGAGGTGGTGGGCTAATGCCAAGGTAAGAACAGTGACAGCAGTCCAGCTGTCAGCTAGCCAATCACAACACACTGACAGCTGTTATATTCCCATGATCCTCTCTGATACCTTTATACCCTGTGGAGCTGAGCAGAGGGAGATGGAGGAGAGGGGGAAGGAGACAGAGGAGACAAAGAATGGGGAGAGAGGTGGAGAAAAGAGGTAGATGTTATTAGAGAGGCATTGGTGGATGGTTGGTTTTATTTTCAGTGAATGAAAGACAATGATGACATAGGCCTAAGTGTAATTAAGGGAATAATAGCCTATGTTTGAGACAGCTTGTAAAATGTGTCCAACATATAGGCTACATCTGAGGCTTATAAAACAATATGCCTTGAATAACGTGACGCTTTCTACATTCAAGTTAAGATAGACCAGGGTGTTGTTGCACCTGAGTTCCAAGGGGGACAAATCTATGCAATAATGGAATACCACAAACAAATAGCCTATTGCGCATATGCGCCAGTCAAATTTGAAGCGCGCATTTCGATTTGACTACAGTAGTTGTGATGTGAGCCATGCTTGAGAAAATACAATCTCTACCTCTAAATGGCATCGAGTTCGAAAAGGATAAGAAAATACCTTTTGTCTAGACACAGTGACAGTCCAGGGTACGCGCGTGCACGACACGGTCGCAGTGGATAAATAAAACACGCTATGTTTCCTCACTAAACGACTACGTGTGTGTTTGGGTGATGTAATTCTTACAATTGATAATATTGCAAAAGTATGAATAGGTCTTATCTCTCTTCAATATATGAAATGATATTATCACAGCCTTTCGTAATTCGTGCACCTACCAATGCGATGCGAGCTGACCAGAGCCCCACCGTCCAGTGGTCTGTCCGTGGTGCCTTCCACGAATATTGGAATAAATAAAAGGAGACAGAAAAAAATCCTAAGAAATTGTCAACTATTAGACACATCCAATCTTTATCTACAGTGATCAACCGAGAAAACGGAGCCGTAAACAATTTGTCCAGTTCGGTGGCTGCACAGGTCCTTCGCCTTTACCGTCTCGCATTCCCACCTCCTCGTGCCCGCCACTCGCTGAGCGGAACACGCAAACACTCTTCATAGATTTGGGGGGCGTCACACAAAAAGCGAACTGGAGTCATGGTCGTGAGACGCAGAAAATGACCCCATGACCACACTATGTCCGAACAGCGAATTCCTGTGTACATTTAATTTCTGTGTCGTCATATAAAATGTTACAAAAACATAGAGATAGACAGATAACGCCAAAGTGGTCATTCTTTTTTAAATAAAATTAATGACAGGAAATGTTTTCTTATGCCTACAATAACTCTTGATTGAAATAGATCACTGTTAAGAAATTGGAAAAGGCTGTTTGAGGAATCACTTTTTGTTATGAATGAAATTCATCAGACTGGCAGGTGAGTGATTGTATGTTGTGTGTGTTCCTTGCATGGTGTCATGGTGTTGGTAGCCGGACTGTAACAAACAGGGTAGTCGCTATCAGGGGAGATTGGCCAATTTAGAGGCGCACCGGAAAATCCACTCCACCTCTTGTGAGAGTCCTGTTTGGCACACATCCAGTTGTGGTGTGAGGCTGAGTGTGTGTGCGCGTAGTGTGGCCTGGGCAACAGTAAAATGGAGAGGGGCTGCGTAATCCTCACGCCTGCTAGTGGAGCGAGAGCAGCTCCCAGCGGCTAGAGAAAATATTGCATTGTATAAGTGGGTAAAATGGCATACATCGGAGCACATAAACTGCTTTGCAGCGAGACAAAATCAGCACCACATAATGTCGGCCTTCTAGGCCTTCAGGAAACGAATGAGTCAACACTCAAGTCTGACCACTTTGACAACGTTTATTCACAATATACAGGACAAAATACATCAACGTCAAGTCAGTCATAATCAGTAGAAAATGTATCTGTTGGACATTAAAAAAGATATATTCCTATATGCTTTACTTTGAACAGTGGAATAGACAAGTCAGACTTGACATAAGACCAGGCCTTCATCTGTAACCTTACAATAAAGGTCTATAAACACTAATTAGTCAAGCTCCGCTTTCTGAAATACTATTATGGAACCCTTCTAGACCTATAGGACAGGTCCTGTCTAAAAGTCCTATTCTCTGTGATGTTTTTAATCCACGAAGATGTGCGTACGAAGGCTATTGTGTATTACAACACAAGAAATGTGTCTAGACTAAACGCCTTTTATTTTAAGATGTGTAAAGATAGTAGGCTACTATAGACCTGCCTATGGTACATAACCATGGCGAATGGAATATAAACCCTTGCCACAACAGCCCCTCTCCACTGCCTGGACCGTGACCCCACATAACCTGCTCTATGAAATCTGAGCACCGCTCGGAGATCAGGGCAACGATAAGTAGCTAAATAAAAGCCGACCACACCTTGGACTATATGAATCAGCGAATATCTGTCGCGGGATTAAAGGCCAGGGGGTTTAGCGCGCCCACTGCCGTGCCAAGCGCTATCACATGGCGCGCTTTTAAGGATATGAAAACAATCGGGGTGGTCAAGGATTTGCAGAACAAACACTGTGGAACACAATGGCCACACAAGCCTGAGCACTGGTGGCAAGGTTGTCCTACTTGAGGATACAACCTGGTTAAAATGATTGGTAAGTGTCCACTGTCCTGGCGAATTTATTTATGGCTCCTCTCAACAGGTTTCAGGTGTAATTGGGTGCAGGGGGCTAGTGAATGTAGTAAACAATTACAATGTCCTTATATCTAGGCTACATAACTTCAGTTGTGCTTACAGTGTGAAGGTGTGGCGAGTGTTTTCAATTGATCAATTGTTCACATGGGTATTCCTAACGTTCACTTATTCAGACATTAACCTGGAGAATTATAAAATAAATAGCTTTACCTTTAGATATCTGGAATCGATGACTTCAAATACTACTGGGATTGACATTTGCAATGATGGAAGTTGAGGTAACGGTAAACCTGGGGGGTTTGCATCCTGTCCGTTGGCCGGTGAGATATTCTGATCTCGCACACCAAGGTCAGTCAGAATACATCTGAACAGTCTTTTCTGACAGACTGGACCAGTCCAGACTGAGCGACGTCACTGGTGCGATGACCAATCAATCCAATCATCAAAAATAGCTACACGGTAACTAACTGTAGGTTGTCAAATCGGACATAAATGAGATGTTTTGGGATAAAAACAGTAAGCTACTACACAAGTAGAATTTGATCTGAAAAACTGGGTAATCATAAAAATGATCAAACTTAATCACCTTTTCAACTATTGTGGAACCTATTATTTAAGATGTGATTCGATGTATTGACAGGCAGATATTTGTAAGGCCAGTGGTAAAGTAACATTTTATGGCATTGAAGTGCAATTTCCCAGAGCCAAGGTTTTAGGTTATTTACATTTTAGAGGAAGCCTTCAAATATTCTTTCCCTCCCTTTTTAACTTGACTGGGGAAAACCAAGGCAAAACCAGTAGCTGAACAACATGTCTTCCATCCATCTCTCCAGCCAATGATGTTTGAAACTCAAGTGGACGCTTGAGTCGTGGTTTTTATTACACAGTTTAATCAACACACAAAGCTCAAAGAGCCTCTCAGGTAATTCAATATACAGAGTTTGTTTGGGTGAGGAGCATTTGTGTCCTCACACCCAGAGCCCAAGCCAGCCCCACAGCCTGAAGATGTTGTTCGCCTCCAATTTCAACAATAGCAAAAATACAACCTAAGAGTTATAGGGAAATAATAAAACACAGGATAAACTAAGAAAACTTTCTTTAAATACCTGGTCCAAAACCTCCAGTTTGTGAATGTAATGAAGGTGGTGGTCTGAAGGTGAAGGTGGCGAAAGGGGGGGGGGCGTGCACGGAAGCAATCTTGGTTTATGGCAATGGTGGGGGACAGTGGATCAACTAAAGTCCTTTCATATAATTTGAGAGAAGAACAGAAGGCCATACAGTTTTCCATTTTATAGCCTGCTATGATTTCTAAATAATTCCTTTGTAGATTTTATACAAAATACATGAGTGCCCTCAACTCAACATGTGAAAAGCTTTCCTGAAATCATGCCTATATAGCTGGGATATCAGGAGACAAAATAAGGTATAAGAGTGTAAAAATCCTTCAATTTTAGACCCCTCTCCCCACCAAAAAAAAAAAAAACAGCCCCCTAGTCATACAGATGATAAGGAATGCTTTTAGAGTCAAGAACATTTGGAGTGAAGGCGCAGGCAGGGCCCTATGGAAACATCAGGGGGAGAGTAGCCCAGCCTGCATGAGAGATATGACCAGGAATAAGGAGGGGAGCGCAAGGGGCATGATTGCAGTTTGAGAATATGTACACCATGGCTGCCAGGTTAAGTGGGGTGGAGAATTGGTCGTAAAGGGAGGGGGGGAAGGAAAGAGGGAGGTGCTCTGGTTAAGGGGAGGCGTGGCTCAAAGAAAGCACTCCAATGGAAACCAACAAGATCCGTTTTAACTTCTCTTTACTTTCAAAGCTCCCCTAACCTTAGTTGTACAGGTTGTTGCGCCATGATTCTACTCCAACACTACATTGCATACTTTTGTGTCCATTCCCGAGCTATTCTGTTGTACCTGGAAGCAAAGAGAAAGAGTGTGAGTTTCTGGTTCATGAATAGAGTAAGTGTTAACACACTGAACAAAAATATAAACGCAACATGTAAAGTGTTGGTCACATGTTTCATGAGCTGAAATAAAAGATCCCAGAAATGTTTCACAAGAACAAAATATTTAGTTCTCTAAAATGTTGTGCACAAATGTCTTTATGTCCTTGTTAGTGAGCATTTCTTCTTTGCCAAGTTAATCCATCCACCTGACAGGTATGGCATATCAAGAAGCTGATTAAACAGCATGATCATTACACGGGTGCACCTTGTGCTGGGGACAACAAAAGGCCACTAAAATGTACAGTTGTGTCACACAATGCCACAGATGTCTCAAATTGATGGAGTTTGCAATTGGCATGCTGACTGCAGGCAAACTACGGACAACGAACACAATTGCATTTTATCGATGGCATTTTGAATGCACGGAGATACCGTGACAAGATCCTGAGGCTCTTTGTTGTGCCATTCATTCGCCGCCATCACCTGATGTTTCAGCATGATCATGCACAACCCCATGACCAAGGATCTGTACACAATTCCTGGAAGCGGAACATTTCCCATTTCTTCCATAGCTTGCCTACTCAGACATGGCACCCATTGAGCATGTTTGGGATGCTCTGGATCGCTATGTATAACAACGTGTCCCAGTTCTCGCCAACATCCAGCAACTTCGCACACCCATTTTAGAGGAGTGGGACAACATTCCACAAACAAATCTATGCAAAGGATAAGTGTCGCACTGCATGAGGCAAATGGTGGGCACACCAGATTGGTTCTGATCCACCCCCTTCCTTTTTTTTAAAGGTATATGTGACCAGATGCTAACTGTATACCCAGTCATGTGAAATCCATATAGTAGAGCCTAATTAATATATTTTGATTAACTGATTTTGTTATATGAACTGTAACTCAGTAAAAATCTTTGCAATTGTTGCATTTATATTTTTGTTCAGTGTATATATATATAAGCAGACATATTCAACAGTTGCAGCATACAGACATATACACCCAGAGGATTATCTAAAGGATCTAACAAGATCATCCTGTTTAACCACTGACTCGAGAGCTTGTATGACATCCTATAGTACACCTTCATCTGAAGCAAGATATTTAGTTAGTTACTCACTTTTCCCTGTCCGTCTTGTAGATGCGGGCGATCTCCGGTACTAAGGGGTCGTCCGGGTTTGGGTCGCACAGCAGAGAGCAGATTGACAGGAGAACTAAGGGAAGGTTCGATGTTAATGGTTCGGCTTAGGACAGAGGTAAGGAGAGCTGAACTTAAATGAGTTAGGCAGTTACTGTGACAAAACAGAAACAGGAAGTTCAGTCATTCACTCAGCTACCCCACCAGACACAGGTTCCAAAACAAGCAGCAAAGAGGACATATTCATATTTTACAGTCTCAGTAACATAAAAACAAAGTGTTTTTTCTTCGTGTACCTTTGGAGATGGTTAGGGCGGGAGACCACTGTGATCGCAGGATGTCGAGACAGATGCTGCCGTTGCTGTTGATATTTGGGTGGTAGATTCTTGTGGTAAACGCAACCTGCACACCCAGAGAAACAAAGAGGAGGAAGAAAGAACTAAATGGATGACAGGTACAGAAAAGGAGCATCATTAAATGACGCAGTTACAGCCATCAGAGAAAAGATACAGAAACAAATTATTGTGTGTGCTGGTGTGTATGAGAAACTACAATAAGTGGATGTCATCTGTCACTTCAGTGTGTGTACACACATTTCGGTCTCACCTTTGGCGGTTTGAAGGGGTAGTCTGTGGGAAAGTGAATGGTCAGGAAGAATACCCCACCCTGATAAGGACTGTCGTTCTGTTAGAGAGAGCAGAATATTCAACACTATTAGTATAAAGTCAATCTTAGCAGAGTTGAACAGGTCTTTAGTATAATTGAATCATGTCGAGAAACACTGTCCTATAAAACATTATATAAGCTAATATTTATGGTAGTGTGATTGTCATCAGTACTTACAGGTCCCATTATTGTGGCTTGCCAGTGAAACACTGAAAAACAGAGAAGTGAAACCACCAGATGTAGTCAGCCAGAGTAGCAAGAGGTAGTAGGAATGCTATGAAGTCAGGCTGAGGCAAAGCCCAGGATGGGGCTGGATACTTATTCTAGAAGATTTATAATACAATTCCAGCAGTATAAAAAATGGATTGACGTAATATCATGAATGTCAGTGCAGTAGTTAAGCAAATGGATATTTGAATTCAAGCAAATGTTATATTGCTGACGTAATCCATCCTAAAAACTCAGGGGAGTGGCCGAATGCCATCTAAAGATAAGAATGAATGCAAAGCTCTCAACGAAAAGAACTAACTAGAACATTACAACATTTTAATCAAAGATACCATTACCACCCTGAGCTAAAATGCAGAAATGTGAGAAAATCTATAAGGAATAAGAGAACATCCGAGTTTAGAACCATTAGACAACCATTCTCTTAGAAAGACCCAGGTTGCTCTACTCTAGACTATCTGGGATGTTATATAAGCCCAAAAGAAGTTGTGGACATGGGTGACAAAGCTAAAAATTTGTCCCAAGTTTCGAGCTAAGCACATCACAGAGGGCACAGGGCAGTATATACCAGTTCAGATGGTTGCCGGAGAGTTCTTGAGAGCTAGTGATTCTCAAGCAGGCAGACAAAAAAAGTGGAATAACTACAATAAGCCAATTTGTTTCATCACTGTGTTCCCTGATAAGACATATCATTTAGCAGCAATTTGACAGATATCAGATGGCATTTGACACTTGTCTGAGTGAACCACTCAGTTTGTTAATGGCTTTGAATGTTATATCTTCTTATAATCAACAAGCAGTCTGACAGTAATTACTATGCATCTAAGACAATGATTTGACTAAAAGAGTGACTTGAGAAGTATGTTCAGTGATGCTCTCACAAACTGGGTGTTCATTCCACACAATAAGCTAAATAAATCTCATTGTAAAAATTGCTTATTTTTTTGTAATTTGTAAGACAAGGAAAAATGTGCAATCTGTCCAATCAATGAACAGAATCTAGTATCAATGGTGTCCAGGTATGGTAAGGCAGTTAGTGACATGCTGCTCCTGGCTATGATGGACATCTTACCTCACCTACCTTAATGTAACCATAGAACCATTGGTAAGCCAGCACAGACTTCCTGGTATCTGACCCAATACCAAAAGTGAAACTGATTTAAAGGGAAGGCATTTCACTGAGCCTGTAGATTCTAGAACAAACATGTGGCATTAAAGTAATCATTTTGAGATAATCAGTCCAGATACTCTGTGGTTCTGGTTGGTTGATAGAGATTTTACTGATAAACCAGACTGCACAAGACTCACCACATTTCAGAATAATTATGGATTATCTGTATCTAGACTACTTTTTTAACACAAATGTTGAACAGGATGTCCGAACAAAAGCGATAACTGACATGTATTGCTGTGTTGCCTGATGACGAGCTACTTACTGTCATCTCCTACTGGTCCTGCAGAACACTGGGCAGGTGGGTCCCGTGCCAAGTCATTCAACTCCTGAGAGACGAGAATACAAGCGGTTAGCAATACTAGTTGAATGCATTTGTCTGCAAAGGGGCAGCCAAATGTTCATCATGAACAATCCACTACCGTTACAATTACATTTATATCACTTAGCACAGGCTCCAGAGAAACTTACAGAAGCAATTAGGGTTAAATGCCTTTATCAACAGATTCTTCAACCTAGTCAGCTCAGGGATTCAAACCATTGACCTTTCGTTTACTGGCCCAATGCTCTTAACCACTAGGCTACCTGCCTAACACAGACAAATCATGTATTCACGAGTAATGTGACACCAGAGTTTAGAACATATAGAAAATGAGTAACAAGACTTCACCTACAAACAGTCAAACATTGTTAGATTTAACTGTCTGATCACACAGCTTCATTCTACTGAGTTTTAGTAATCGAAATGAACTAACTGAAAAATGTAGGTAACAATACACATATTCCCCAAGCAACACACATGACAACCAAAGATCATAACCATGATATGAGTCATGGAAGCTACTACTGGGATTGCCTGGTATCTACTTGGCTAGCCATCTTTTGTTAACATGACTACCAAAAGTAATGAATCCGTATCTTTAGCTGGTTAACGATGCCCAAATGTTAGCCAACTGCCACGCATTCTGGTTGATCACTATTATGAGTGAAGATATTAACATGTAAAAAATACAATTAAAAAAGGCCCATCTGGTGATATATCGAGCTAACATACAACTTATTGGTTAGTTAGCTAGTTCCATTATGTAGTTAGTTGACATGAGGATGCTTTTATATATATTGTTTAATACACCTCATCTGGTCAGTTAGCTACCGCTACTCGGGGCCCAGTTTGACACTAATATGTCAAATTACAGCGGAGTGGAAGGCTAGAAAGCGGTTTTAGCTAGTTAGGGCACGATATTCCCAGCCATAACCTAGCAAGTTATCACATAATTATGTAGCTAGCTAAGTGATTACTGAATTTGTGGGACAAATATTAAATGTATTTAGCTGGCTAGTTACTAACTAGCAAGCTAACTAACGTAGCCGACTGCATTAGCAGTGCTAGCTAGCAAACTGCAGAAGCCGTTAGCTGGCTAACGACTTTTATGTAAACCAGTTATTTTGGATTCTAAATATGTAAATACACTGATCTCCTCTGAATAAAGATAACAAAATTACTAGCCAAGTTAACGTTAGATAGCGAACGTAAATTGGCAAACTGGCAGTAAAAGGTGGAGGGCCCAAAATGTGGATCGAACACCGAAAGAGGCGCATTGGTTAACACCGTCAGCCCAGCATTAGCCGTACCTCCGTGGGTAACAAGCTTTTAAAGGCACAACATTTAATACCGACATCATTCAGATGACACATATACCAGACAAAATTAAAGTATCACTTATTTATTGTAACTGCGAAACATTGGGCCTTGTCGTTGACTTCCTTCTTACCTTGTGAATTCTTTTAAGAGCCATTGTATTGTGCTAGCGCTGCCGTCACCGAAAACGTGTTATACTCGATTAAAATGGCGGTTCCGGTCTCTGTCCGGAAGGAAATTATTCGAAATATATCTTAAATAATACCTTGGTCTAATACTCAAATCACCGATTACTATCAAAATGGGCACACCGATATAATGTTCTGGCTAAACTGAAAGACACTAGGGGTAGAACCACCGTCCTTCCTCCTGCTGCTGCAGCCGCTACCAAACCACTCACTCTGCGCTGTTTGTAGGAACCCTTCCGCCTACATGCGCATCCATCACTGATGTTTCAGCACCATAGATTGCGCGCCGACAACATAGCGGTGCAATTGACGTCATTTCGGCTCTCGACAAGCGACAAGATATGAATAGTTCGCATGAATGATTCGAGCCAAAATGGCTTTCAAGCATATATTTTGCACCGTTGCGAGCTCATGAGAAAGCCTAGCAAATCGTTTAAAACATCTAGCAGCAAATTAGTTGCAATAGAAAGGGGTTGGACACACCACCATCAGGAAATCGTTTACAAAATATGATTTATTATTATATATATGGGTTATTACACGACATTTATACGGGACAGTTAAATAATAAGCGCGGAGGGATATAAGGACTATTCAAGGTTCTTATCGCGAGAATGTAGTGCCACTACAGAAGAAATTGAGCAGTGAGAACTCTCCTTCACCCTAAATACAATTTTACAGAGTATAAATAGGAGGTCAAATATTAAGCATTTAGCTCTTTACTAATGCCCTGTTTTGTGTCTGTTTTGACATATCGTTAATTCGTTTTTCACATGAACATTATATATCTTGACCTATGTGGAAAGCAGCCTAATAATACTAATAATGGAAATAAGATAATATGGCTAAAGAATAAAGTAATAATAGATAATGGTCCTCTTATTCATGTTCATGCTCTATACTCATATGCATTATATGCCGTTATAAACTGGGTGGTTTGAGCACTGAATGCTGATTGGCTGAAAGCCGTGATATATTTAAGCAATAAGGCACGAGGGGGTGTGGTACTGTATATGGCCAATATACCAAGGCTAAGGGATGTTCTTAATCTCGACAACGCAGAGTGTCTGGATGCAGCCCTTGGCCGTGGTATATTGATCATATACCACAAACCCCTGAGGTGCCTTATTGTTATTATAAACAGGTTACCAACATAATTAGAGCAGTACAAACACATGTTTTGTCATAGCCGTTGTATATGATCTGATAAAAATGATCTGTACTGTTCTAA
>NC_056436.1:73127970-73182970 GCF_018296145.1 Oncorhynchus tshawytscha | reverse complement strand
GGATCTCAGGGGCATTAGATCTGATTAGGATCTGAGAATCTGATGAGGGTCTGATGAGTATCTCAGGTTCATAAGATCTGATGAGGAGCTCAGGGTCATACGATATGATGAGGAGCTGATGAGAATCTGATGAGGATCTCAGGGTCATAAGATCTGATGAGAATCTGATGAGGATCTCAGGGGCATTAGATCTGATTAGGATCTGAAAATCTGATGAGGATCTGATGAGTATCTCAGGTTCATAAGATCTGATGAGGATCTCAGGGTCATAAGATCTGATGAGAATCTGATGAGGATCTCAGGGTCATAAGATCTGATGAGAATCTGATGAGGATCTCAGGGGCATTAGATCTGATTAGGATCTGAAAATCTGATGAGGATCTGATGAGTATCTCAGGTTCATAAGATCTGATGAGGATATCAGGGTCATAAGATCTGATGAGAATCTGATGAGGTTCTCCGGGTCATAAAATCTGATGAGGACCTCAAGGTCATAAGATCTGATAAGGATCTGATGAGGATCTCAAGTAACGCTAATATGTTATCCTTTGTCTGCTGGAGCTGTCGTACCGTGGAATGATCAGTTAATTTCAATGTTCCACACAGCGACCTGGTAGAAATCTATGACTTATATGTAACCTCTGTTGTCATAGACATTTTTGCGGGGGTATCCTTGGCTTGAAGCAGTTTGTTAATACTCTGGAAATACTGTAACAATGAGACTAAAAACTACAGAACAAATACACAATTAATTGATGACATTAGGCATTAGGTCTTATCTTGAAGTTAGCCATGGGGTGGAGGGTGATATGTGTGTTCAGTGCATTCAGAAAGTATTTGTAACACCCTGACCGTAGATTGCTTTGTATGTTTCTATTTTTGTCTGGTCAGGGTGTGATTTGGGTGGGCATTCTATGTTTGTATGTCTAGGTTTTTGTATTTCTATGTTTCGGTCAGGTATGGTTCTCAATCAGGGACAGCTGTCTATAGTTGTCTCTGATTGGGAATCATACTTAGGTAGCCTGTTTTTCCACTTTTAGGTGTGAGTAGTTGTATTTCTGTTTAGTGGTTGTTTCACCTTGCAGGACTGTTTCGGGTTTTCCTTTTGTTATTTTTTGTATTCAGTGTTCAGTTCCTTATAATAAAGATGAACACGTATCCCGCTGCATTTTGGTCTGACGATTCCTCTTCTTCCGATGAAAGCCGTTACAGTATTCATATCCCTTGACTTATTCCACATTTTGTTGTGTTATAGCCTGAATTGCAAATTAATTAAATATATAGTACCAGTTCAGCGTTTGGACACACCTACTCATGTGATTAGGCCTGGCTTGCAGTCAGCGTTCTAATTCATTCCAAAGGTGTTCGATGGTGTTGAGGTCAGGGCTCTGTGCAGGCAAATCATGTTCTTCCACACAGATTTCGACAAACCATTTCTGTATGGAACTCACTTTGTGCATGGGGGCATTGAAATGCTGAAACAGGAAAGAACCTTCCCCAAACTTTCGCCACAAAGTTGGAAGCACAGTATCGTCTAGAATGTCATTGTATGCTGTATCGTTAAGATTTCCCTTCACTAGAACTAAGGGTAATAGCCTTAATCATGAAAAATAGCCCCAGACCATTATTCCTCCTCTACCAAACTTTACATTTGGCAATATGCATTCGGACAGGTAGTGTTCTCCTGGCAAACCCAGATTTGTCCGTCTGACTGCCAGATGGTGAAGCGTGATTCATCAATCCAGAGAAAGTGTTTCTACTGCTCCAGAGTCCAATGGTGGCGAGCTTTATACCACTCCAGCCGACACTTGGCATTGCACATGGTGATCATAGGCTTGTGTGCGGCTGCTCGGCCATGGAAACCCATTTCACGAAGCTCTCGACGTACAGTTTGGAACTCAGTGGTGAATATTGCAATCTTCAGTAAAGCCATTCTTCTGCCAATGTTTGTCTATGGAGATAGCATGGCTGGATGCTCAATTTTATACACCTGTCAGCAATGGGTTTGGCTGAAATAGACGAATCCACTAATTTGAAGGGGTGTCCACATTCTTTTTATTTATAGTGTATCTAATTTACGTAAGTATTTACACCCATGAGTCAATACCTGTTAGAAGCACCTTTGGCAATGAATACAACTGTGAGACTTTCTGGGTAAGTCTCTAAGAGCTTTGCACACCTCAATTTTCTCCTATCACAGCCAATAAACTCTGTAACTGTTTTAAAGTCACAATTGGCCTCATGGTGAAATTGCTGAGTGGTTTCCTTCCTCTCCGGCAACTGAGTTAGGAAGGACACCTGTATCTTTGTAGTGACTTGGTGTATTGATACACCATCCATAATGTAATTAATAACTTCACTCTGCTCAAAGGGATATTCAATGTATGGTGCCCTTCTTTGTGAGGCATTGGAAATCCTCCCTGGTCTTTGTGGTTGAATCTGTGTTTGAAATTCACTGTTTGACTGAGGGACCTTACAGATAATTATATGTGTTGTTGCAGAGATGAGCTACTCATTCAAAAATCATGTAAAACACTGTTATTGTACACAGAGTGAGTCCATGCAACATATTATGTGACTTGTTCAGCACATGTTTACTCCTGAACATGTTCAGGCCACAACAAAGGAGTTGAATACTTATTGACTCAAGACATTTCAGCTTTTCACTTTTAATTAATTTGTAAAGATTTCTAAAATCACAATTCTGCTTTGACATAATGGGGTATTTTGTGTCGGCCAGTGACATAAAATCTCAATTTAATCCATTTTAAATTCAGGCTGTAACGCAACAAAATGTGTAAAAAGTCAACGGCTGTGAATACCTTCTGAAGGCTCTGTACGTTTATGTTTATTGCCTTGTTGTGTAAAAGCTTTGGCCACATTCCGTTAGTTATTGTGCAGGTCATGTGATCGAACAGACGGGGCCCAGCTGGGGTTGTTGCTTGTGGGGATCAGAGAAGAGTGGGTGTGGGGTGGTGTCCGTTCGTCGATGGGCCAACAGGCCTGGAATCTGAGCGTCTTCCTCCACACCCACGGCGCTCTGAGAGGCTGGGAAGGCCTGGGCCAAGAACAACGATCCGCCCAGAGGAGGGTGAAAGGCTGGCCACAGAGCAGCCGGCAATAGCTCTGGCTCTGTGAGCTCCGCTCTGCTCTTCTCTGCCCTCCCCGCCTCCACAGCACTTACTGTTATTGTAGCAGAGAAACCCTCCCACACCAAGGGTATGGCAGGTGGAGAAAGAGGGAGGAGAGGGAGAGAGGGATGTGGAAAAGAGAGGGAGAAAAAAATAATTATAGAAAGAGAGAGATAAGAGGAGTCAGGGGAAACAGTAAAAATATAGAGAGGAGTGAGAGGGTTAAAGACAGAGAGGAGTGAGAGGGTTAAAGACAGAGAGGAGTGAGAGGGTTAAAGACAGAGAGGAGTGAGAGGGTTAAATACAGAGAGGAGTGAGAGGGTTAAAGACAGAGAGGAGTGAGAGGGTTAAAGACAGAGAGGAGTGAGAGTGTTAAAGACAGAGAGGAGTGAGAGGGTTAAAGACAGAGAGGTATAGAGAGTCAAGAGGGGCAGAGGGAGGAAAGAGGAGAGAGGGAGGAAAGAGCGAGAGATAGATGAGAGAGGGGGGAGTGAGTTCATATGGCTGCCTTGCTATATCCTCGTCTTACATGGCAGAAAGTATGACTGTATGTATGAGTTAGTGATAATTGATTATTCTGCTAAGGAGGGACACCCATGGCTGTATCAGCTTCAAGCCAACATTCCGACCGCCTTCTCAATAGTGGCTTTGTGGGATAAATACAAGTCAACACCTATGAATTAAAACGGCCAGTGTGGGACTGCATATGTCCCAAATGGCCCCCTATTTCCTTTATTTGACCAGGACCATTAGGGAGGCAGCCTGGGTGAGTCCCAGTGGTGTCAGAGAGGGGATGACCAGCATGTCTCTCTGTCTCTGTCTCTCCATCTCTCTCTGTCTCTCTCTCTCTGTCTCTCTGTCTATGTCTCTCCATCTCTCTGTCTCTGTCTCTGTCTCTCTCTCTCTCTCTGTCTCTCTGTCTATGTATCTCCATCTCTCTGTCTCTGTCTCTGTCTCTCTGTCTATGTCTCTCCATCTATCTCTGTCTCTCTCTCTCTGTCTCTGTCTATGTATCTCCATCTCTCTGTCTCTGTCTCTGTCTCTCTGTCTATGTCTCTCCATCTCTCTGTCTCTGTCTCTCTCTCTCTCTCTCTCTCTACTCATTCTGTGGTGCTTTATCTGGGAGAATGCCATGATGGACACAGAAATACGAAGGGTGAGTGAGTTACAGAGAAAATTAGAATGATATTTGGCCCTAAACAGAGAGTACACAGTGGCAGAATACCTGACCACTGTGACTGACCCAAACTTAAGGAAAGCTTTGTCTACGTACAGACTCTGTGAGCATAGTCTTGCTGTTGAGAAAGGCCGCTGTAGGCAGACCTGGCTCTCAAGAGAAGATCGGCTATGTGCACACTGCCCACAAAATGAGGTGGAAACTGAGTTGCACTTCATAACCTCCTGCCAAATGTATGGCCATATTAGAGACACATATTTCCATGAGATTACACAGATCCACAAAGATTTCGAAAACAAACCTGATTTTGATAAACTCCCATATCTACTGGGTGAAATACCACAGTATGCCATCTCAGCAGCAAGATTTGTGACCTGTTGTCACAAGAAAAGGGCAACCAGTGAAGAACAAACACCATTGTAAATACAACCCATATTTATATTTATTTATTTTCCCTTTTCTACTTTAACCATTTTCACATCGTTACAACACTGTATATATACATAATATACATTTGAAATGCCTTTTTTCTTTTGGAACTTCTGTGAGTGTAATGTTTACTGTTCATTTTTATTGTTTTAATTTTTAATTATTGTTTTAATTTCACTTTTGTATATTATCTACTTCACTTGCTTTGGCAATGTTAACATATGTTTCCCATGCCAATAAAGCCCCTTGAATTGAATCGAGTTATGAGAAAGGTCAATAGGATATCAGTAATGAAGGGCTACTACAGTGAGGCATGCCAGCTATGTGTGGATCTGTCTCCTCTCTCCATTCCTTTATCATCCCCTGGAGGAAAGATGGGAGAGAGGGAGGAAAGAGCGAGAGATAGATTGAGTTTTGCTGCCTTGCTATATCTCTCCTCTCTTACATGGCAGAAAGTATGACTGTATGTCTGAGTTCTGATAATTGATTATTCTGCTAAGGAGGGACACCCTGGCTGTATCAGCTTCTGCCAACATTCCTCCGCCTTCTCAATAGTGGCTTTCCCTGGGATAAATACTCTCACCTATCTCTCTGTGGGACTGCATATGTCCCAAATGGCCCTCTATTTCCTTTATTTGACCAGGACCTCTGCAGCCTCTGAGTCCCAGTGGTGTCAGAGAGGGGATGACCAGCATGTCTCTCTGTCTCTGTCTCTCCTCTCTCTCTCTCTCTCTCTCTCTGTCTCTCTGTCTATGTCTCTCCATCTCTCTCTCTCTCTCTCTCTCTCTCTCTCTCTCTCTCTCTCTCTCTCTCTCTCTCTCTCATGATCTCTGAGTGTTACTCTATCTCTGCTCTCTCTCTACAGACTCTGTGAGCATAGTCTTGCTGTTGCTCTCTCTCTTCTCTCTCTCTCTCTCTCTCTGGCTCCTGACCTCTCTCTCTCTCAAACTTCTTTGTCTACGTACTCTCTCTGAGCATAGTCTCTCTGAGAAAGGCCTCTCTAGGCAGACCTCTCTCAAGAGAAGATCGGCTATGTGCACACTGCCCACAAAATGAGGTGGAAACTGAGTTGCACTTCATAACCTCCTGCCAAATGTATCTCATATTAGAGACACATATTTCCATGTGATTACACAGATCCACAAAGATTTCGAAAACAAACCTGATTTTGATAAACTCCCATATCTACTGGGTGAAATACCACAGTATGCATCACTCAGCAAGATTTCTGACCTCTCTGTCACAAGAAAAGGGCAACCAGTGAAGAACAAACACCATTGTAAATACAACCCATATTTATATTTATTTATTTTCCCTCTCTCTTTAACCATTTTCACATCGTTACAACACTGTATATATACATAATATACATTTCTGCCTTTTTTCTTTGGAACTTCTCTGAGTGTAATGTTTACTGTTCATTTTTATTCTTTTCTATTATCTCTTCACTTGCTTTGGCAATGTTAACACATGTTTCCCTCTGCCTCCCCTTGAATTGAATCTCTATGAGAAAGGTCAATAGGATATCAGTAATGAAGGGCTACTACTGAGGCTGCCAGCTGTGGATCTGTCTCCTCTCTCCATTCTTTATCATCCCCTCTCTCTCTCTCCTCTCTCTCTCTCTCTCTCTGCTCTCTCTCTCTCTCTCTCTCTCTCTCTCTCTCTCTCTCTCTCTCTCTCTCTCTCTCTCTCTCTGCTCTCTCCTTCTCTCTCTCTCTCTCTCTCTCTCTCTCTCTCCTCTCTCTCTCTCTCTCTCTCTCTCTCTCTCTCTCTCTCTCTCTCTCTCTCTCTCTCTCTCTCTCTCTCTCTCTCTCTCTCTCTCTCTCTCTCTGCTCTCTCCTTCTCTCTCTCTCTCTCTCTCTCTCTCTCTCTCTCTCTCTCTCTCTCTCTCTCTCTCTCTCTCTCTCTCTCTCTCTCTCTCTCTCTCTCTCTCTCTCTCTCTGCTCTCTCTCTTCTCTCTCTCTCTCTCTCTCTGCTCTCTCTCTCTCTCTCTCTCTCTCTCTCTCTCTCTCTCTCTCTCTCTCTCTCTCTCTCTCTGCTCTCTCTCTCTCTCTCTCTCTCTCTCTCTCTCTCTCTCTCTCTCTCTCTCTCTCTCTCTCTCTCTCTCTCTCTCTCTCTCTCTGCTCTCTCTCTCTCTCTCTGCTCTCTCTCTCTCTCTCTCTCTCTCTCTCTCTCTCTCTCTGCTCTCTCTCTCTCTCTCTCTCTCTCTCTCTCTCTCTCTCTCTCTCTCTCTCTCTCTCTCTCTCTCTCTCTCTCTCTCTCTCTCTCTCTCTCTCTCTCTCTGCTCTCTCTCTCTCTCTCTGCTCTCTCTGCTCTCTCTCTGCTCTCTCTCTCTCTCTGTGCTCCCAATTAGATTTACTCTCAATGTATTTATAGATCACAGATAGACAGAAAGATAGACAGAAAGAGACAGAGACTGGAAGAAAGAGAGACATGAATTCAAAGATAACACAAATTCCTCTGGAGCCAGTTACAGTTCAATGCAGGGCGAGTAGGTGGAGAGCAGGCAAGGGCTTGGTCAGGATGGGAGCTGTGCTCCAACAGTACAGGCCACGCCCATAAATCTCCCAGCTCACCGCACCGCAGAGGACGGCGCTGACAAGAGTTCAGAAATCAGCAGAGTGTGATTGGTGGGGAAGGTTCCAGAAAGGCAGAACAAGGGAAGTTCTTCTCAGCAAGAGAGGAAGAGATAGGGGGATGAGGGATAGAGAGGGAGATAAGGTAGACAGAGGGGAGAGATAGAGAGAGAAGGATAGAGGGAGGCGAGAGACTCTCCTAACAGTGGAGTCCATGGAGCAGGAATGTGGGAGCGGTCCTGGAGCTAGGCTAGGACTCTGGAAGGTCCTGGGTGAGGCTTCTGGCTTCCCCTTTGACCCTCTATAGAACTCAACGAAGCTAACAACACAGACACATTGCTCTTCTGCTTGCTTTTCAACCTCGTTGAAAATCTGAGGAACAAAGTCTGACCTCAAATGCTACATTTTTTACCTTCATATACAGAAATGCTGACAACCTAGTTCACCTCAACCTAAATCTCAGTCTCACCCATGTGACAATAATGTTTGGGTTATCTCATTCATACCTGCTCTTGTTCAATAACTACAAAACAGGGAGTATCTCCAACACAGGGAGTATCTCCAACACAGGAAGTATCTCCCACACAGGATGTATCTCCAACACAGGAAGTATCTCCAACACAGGAAGTATCTCCAACACAGGGAGTATCTCCAACACAGGAAGTATCTCCAACACAGGAAGTATCTCCAACACAGGAAGTATCTACAATACAGGAAGTATCTCCAACACAGGGAGTATCTCCAACACAGGGAGTATCTCCAACACAGGAAGTATCTCCAACACAGGAAGTATCTCCAACACAGGAAGTATTTCCAACACAGGGAGTATCTCCAACACAGGAAGTATCTCCAACACAGGGAGTATCTCCAACACAGGAAGTATCTCCAACACAGGAAGTATCTCCAACACAGGAAGTATCTCCAACACAGGAAGTATCTCCAACACAGGAAGTATCTCCAACACAGGGAGTATCTCCAACACAGGAAGTATCTCCAACACAGGAAGTATCTCCAACACAGGGAGTATCTCCAACACAGGAAGTATCTCCAACACAGGAAGTATCTCCAACACAGGAAGTATCTCCAACACAGGGAGTATCTCCAACACAGGGAGTATCTCCAACACAGGAAGTATCTCCAACACAGGAAGTATCTCCAAAACAGGAAGTACTGTTGGGTTATTAGATGTGAATAACTTATTTGACACGTGTCATCTCAATAGCAGTTCTGTTCTCCTCATGGTGGAGCAACCTACTCTATTTAGCCGGGGAGACAATTTGAGGGTCTGACAGTAAATATAGAGCTCCCATTGTAGCCAAATGATCCATTTGAGCCTTCTAGTAGTCAGACTGTGGTTCCCACTAGGAGCTTGAAGCTTATTATGGCCAAAATTGTGGCTGCACCATACAGCACATTAGAAAGAGAGATAAACAGAGAGTGCACAGTGGCAGAATACCTGACCACTGCGACTGACCCAAACTTAAGGAAAACTTTGACCACGTATAGACTCAGTGAGCATAGCCTTGCTATTGACCTGCCGTAGGCAGACCTGGCTCTCAAGAGATGATCGGCTATGTGCACACTGCCCACAAAATGAGGTGGAAACTGAGTTGCACTTCATAACCTCCTGCCATATGCATGACTATATTAGAGACACATATTTCACTCAGATTACACAGATCCACAAAGAATTTGAAAACAAACTCGATTTTGATAAACTCCCATATCTATTGGGTGAAATACTACAGTGTGGCCTCCCAGGTGGCGCAGTGGTTAAGGGCGTGGTACTGCAGCGCCAGCTGTGCCATCAGAGATTCTGGGTTCGCGCCCAGGCTCTGTCGTAACCGGCTGCGACCGGGAGGTCCATGGGGCGATGCACAATTGGCCTAGCGTCGTCCGGATTAGGGAGGGCTTGGTCGGTAGGGATGTCCTTGTCTCATCGCACACCAGGGACTCCTGTGGCGGGCCGGGCGCAGTGCGCGCTAACCAGGTGCACGGTGTTTCCTCCGACACATTGGTGTGGCTGGCTTTCGCTGTGTTAAGAAGCAGTGCGGATTGGTTGGGTTGTGTATCGGAGGACGCATGGCTTTCAACCTTCGTCTCTCCCGAGCCCCTACAGGAGTTGTAGCGATGAGACAAGATAGTAGCTTCTAAAACAATTGGACACCACGAAATTGGGGAGAAAAAGGGGTAAAAAAAAAGAATTTAAAAAATAATTTAAAAAAAGAAATACCACAGTGTGCCACAAACACCATTGTAAATACAACCCATATTTATGTTGACTTATTTTCCGCTTTGTACTTTAACTATTTGCACATCGTTACAAAACTGTATATAGACATAATATGACATCTGAAATGTCTTAATTCTTTTGGAACTTCTGTGAGTGTAATGTTTACTGTTAATTTTTGTTTATTTCACTTTAGTTTATTATCTACTTCACTTGCTTTGGCAATGTTAACATATGCTTTCCATGCCAATAAAGCTCTTGAATTGAATTGAATTGAATTGAGAGAGGGGGGGATTGGGAGAGGTAAGGGGGGGACTGTGGGGAGGGTCAACATGGTTCAACAAAGTCAAACATGACAAGTAACTCACACATCCACACCCCAAAATTACATGAACCTGGCTACAACAACAAAAGAGTTAACTCGATTTAAAACGGATTTGAAGAGACCATTAACCAAAAATGGTGGACAGTTTCCCTCCTTCATCTGGTGCCCTGGTGGTGAGTGGCGGGAACAACAGGCAGGTGTGTGGGAGGGAGCCGGACACACCGCTGTGTGCAATGTTTGTGTACTGTGGCAGAGCTGACAGACAAGACCCAGGAATGAGTCTGGAATCAATTTGGTGCGTCCAATAGCAAATGGAAATAAAGCTCTTGAACAAACACTGTTTTTCAGGAGGTACACACACAAACACACCAGAATGGGAAACCTGTGGGGCCTCCTTGTACTGTCGACTCTTAAAATGGCGTGGAAACAATGTTGATTCAACCAGTGTGGGTGGGAACTACGGTTCCCTTTGTTTTCTTAGATTGGTGTCCACTGAAATCAAACTCAGGTTCCTCTTCCCTCCCTCTGGCTGCTCTTACCCATTTTATCCCTGGATTGACTTAGAAAAGCAGCTACATGGCGGTCCAATGAGCCTCCTCTCTTTTCTTCTCCTCCTACTCACTTCTCCGTTTCTTTCAGCAACTTTCCTTTCCCACCATATGTCCTCACATCTTCTCTCCTCTTTTCTCCACTCTTCTGTTCTCACCATTCCTTTTATCATCCCCTGCTTTCCTTTCCCATCTCTCTCTCTGTCTCTCTCTGTCTCTGTCTCTCTGTCTCTCTCTCTGTCTCTCTGTCGCTCTCTCTCTCTCTCTGTCTCTTTCTCTCTGTCTCTCTCTCTCTCTGTCTCTCTCTCTGTCTCTGTCTCTGTCTCTCTCTCTCTGTCTCTCTCTCTCTCTCTCTCTCTCTCTCTCTGTCTCTCTCTCTCTGTCTCTCTGTCTCTCTCTCTCTCTCTCTCTCTCTCTCTGTCTCTCCATCTCTCTGTCTCTCTGTCTCTCTCTCTCTGTCTCTCTCTCTCTCTCTCTGTCTCTCTCTCTCTGTCTCTCTCTCTCTCTCTCTGTCTCTCTCTCTCTGTCTCTCTCTCTGTCTCTCTCTCTCTCTGTCTCTCTCTCTCCTTTCCTCCTTTCTCCTCAGCCCCCACAGGGGCACACACAGGGACTTGTGAGGCTCCTACATAGACACACACACACACACACACACACACACACACACACACACACACACACACACACACACACACACACACACACACACACACACACACACACACACACACTCAAACATCAACCAACCTCAAGCCTGTTTACACAGATGGTGGCAAGCTTAATTATTTTTGTGAGGGGTGTGGAACTATAGGAGGAGGATGAGGAGGATGAGGAGGAGGAGGACAAGGAGGAGAAGGAGAAAGAGGACAAAGAGGAGACAAGGAAGAGGACAACGAGGAGAAGGAGAGGGAGGAGAGGAGGAGTACGAAAAGGACGAGGAGGCGGAGGAGGACGAGGATGAGGAGGACAAGGAGGAGAAGGAGTTGGATGATGAGGATGAAGATGAGGAGAAGGACAACGAGGAGGAGAAGGAGGAGAGGATGAAGACGAGGAGGAGGATGAGGAGGACAAGGTAAAGGAATCCACTGAGGCTAAAAGGACCATGTGGAAGTTCCATTCAATAAGAGACAAACTACAAAATGGAGAGTTGAAAATAAATAGAAGAGAGGGCCAGATAATGTAGAGGTCTTCACTTGTCCAGCCAAACCCAAATACCCGACTCGGGCCGGGACCCCAAATTCTATCTTTTCCCTTGGGTCCGGGTTGGGTCCTGTTTGATTGTCATCAGTTCTCGGGTCTATGTAACTACAGCTGACCCAAGTGGACCCGACCATGGCTCCGCATAGCCAATAGCAGAGACGGGCAACTTTGATGGGAGTGGGGCCACAACCAAATGGAAATCATCATGAGGGGCCGCAGTGGCCCGTGGGTCTGTTTACCCCCTCCTTCATTTCCTGCAGTTCTGCACATTTTGCCATGGGGTGGAGAGAACGTTTTACAATTTAATACTAATTTCATGCAATTCTACCCATTTTGCCAGAGGGTGAAGGCACATTTTTTGCAGACAACTGATGATCAACAGACCCCACCCTGGTCGGTAATTTGACCATGCTTATTATACATTTAGATATCTGACCGCTAGACAAACATACCAATCTTTAAAAAAATTGCTGGCATGAGAAAACTGAGTGACTGTTGATGCACAACCAATGGCACCTTGTGTATTGTATTATTCTAACTCCCAACAGTAACTGAGATCCTATTTTTATTTTGTTTTACGCTAATAAGGGGAATTTATTGAGTTGTAGTAGGGCATAGCCAACATATAAAGACCAAAAGAGCAACTTGGCTGATCAAAATATTTTTTTTGTAGCTCGGGTCCAGTCTGGTCTGGTCTAGACCTGTTAGGGTGCAGATCGGGTCCAGTCTGGTCTGGTCTAGACCTGTTAGGGTGCAGGTCGGGTCCAGTCTGGTCTGGTCTAGACCTGTTAGGGTGCAGGTCGGGTCCAGTCTGGTCTGGTCTAGACCTGTTAGGGTGCAGGTCGGTTCCATTCTGGTCTGGTCTAGACCTGTTAGGGTGCAGGTCGGGTCCAGTCTGGTCTGTCCTAGACCCGTCAGGGTGCAGGTCGGGTCCAGTCTGGTCTGGCCTAGACCTGTTAGGGTGCAGGTCGGGTCCAGTCTGGTCTGGTCTAGACCTGTTAGGGTGCAGGTCGGGTCCATTCTGGTCTGGCCTAGACCTGTTAGGGTGCAGGTCGGGTCCATTCTGGTCTGGTCTAGACCTGTTAGGGTGCAGGTCGGGTCCAGTCTGGTCTGTCCTAGACCTGTTAGGGTGCGGGTCAGGTCTAGGTCTGGTTTTTGTCAGATCCATTCGGATTCAGGTCTGATGGTTCTCAGGTGCGGGTCCCCCTTTTAAAAAGAATAATCGGGTCCGTTCCGGTCTGGGTCTCATTGTCCTCGGGTCCGTTCGGGTCCAGGTCCAACCTTTTGGACCCGAGATGACCTCTATCTTTGGGAAAGATTAGGGGAAGTGGTAAAAGAGGATGATAGCAGTGATGTTCTGCGTGATGATTGTGAGGCGCTATACAAATTTGACAGCAGCACTTCAAGGGAACTGCACAGTTCAGATGGGTTGAATGGAATAGTAGTCTGAAATCTGGACTCTGACTGTCAGTCTATAACCTCTCATATAGCATAATATAGTATGAACATTTCTAACAGTAGAATGATACACCAAATGTACATTTTTACAGGGGAACAGGAGTGGAGAAATATGATTAACTTAATTTAGCATCTTGAGAGAATGAATGTGCGGCTAGGGACCGTCTGTAAAGGTTCTATCTTTATCAGCATCATAAAAGCTGATAGTATTTCAACAACATAAAATATGAACTTTAATCTGACATCCTGTCAAAAACAAGTGGGGTCCTTTTATCCCATTTGATTTCCTCAAAACGGATCAAACTGATGTCATTTGGGCAACAAGAAATGACAGAAGATAAGTTTACAAACAAATAGCCGACCAAAATGTTGGAAATTATAAGCAGAAACATAGGCCTATCTAAAAAGACCTGCAAAAAAGAATGACTCAATTTCTGATTGTACACTGCATTTTCTATATTAGTGGGTTAGGATCAGGTACCGGCCTTGGCACTTTATCACATATAGTCTATATTAGTGGGTTAGGATCAGGTACCGGCCTTGGCACTTTATCACATATAGTCTATATTAGTGGGTTAGGATCAGGTACCGGCCTTGGCACTTTATCACATATAGTCTATATTAGTGGGTTAGGATCAGGTACCGGCCTTGGCACTTTATCACATATAGTCTATATTAGTGGGTTAGGATCAGGTACCGGCCTTGGCACTTTATCACATATAGTCTATATTAGTGGGTTAGGATCAGGTACCGGCCTTGGCACTTTATCACATATTTTCTATATTAGTGGGTTAGGATCAGGTACCGGCCTTGGCACTTTATCACATATTTTCTATATTAGTGGGTTAGGATCAGGTACCAGCCTTGGCACTTTATCACATATTTTCAATATTAGTGGATTAGGTACAGGTACCGGCCTTGGCACTTTATCACATATTTTCTATATTAGTGGGTTAGGATCAGGTACCGGCCTTGGCACTTTATCACATATAGTCAGTCGGGTGGTTGCGGATGGGTTATTAAAGAATTGCGGGCAGTGTGGGTGAACAAGCAGCTGACTCGCACATCACTAACACAACACACATACACACGCACACACACCCTCTTCTCTGAATAGGATCATTTGCAGATGAGTGCGGCTGCCGTTTGCTTAAAAATGGAGAGACAACATCTGGAGGGTTCTGTTTACTGGTTTCACTTCCTGCCCAAATAAACTACTCTGAGCAAAGACCCATTTGGGCAATTTCATATCAACACAATAAATATGACTACATCATACTGTATGGGGAAAAAGACACCACATTAATTGTTTTACATGTCCTTAACATACCTTGAAAGTAGCCATTTGTGGACTTGGACATAAACAGCAATGATTTAGTTTAGTCTGTGCCCCCTGGTCCATTGTTGCTCCCCCCCCTCACACACTCATTGTCACTGTCACAATCACTGACTCACGCACTCACACACACACACACACACACACACACACACACACACACACACACACACACACACACACACACACACACACACACACACACACACACACACACACACACACACACACACACACACACACACACACATTCTGTGTGATTCTGAAAAGCCCACCTGTGTGTTTCTCAACCCCTCCTCACATCAGCCTGTCTGTTAGTTCCTCCAGTCTCACACCAGCCAACCTGCAGTGCACATGCCCTCAACACGGCTACCACATGTTATGTCCAACACACTGACTGAAGCTACCTGACACATGGCTGAATCACACCGTGTAGCTCCGCCTGCCAAGCTTACACGTCTGGGAATGAAGCCCACATGGTGGATTCTCTTTATGTGAACATTGGTAAATACTGTGTCCAGATGAAGCATTGTTAATTGTGAGTGTGACCCATCCCAAATCACACCCTATCCCCAATGCAGTATAGTGCACTACGGGCACGGGTCAAAAGTAGTGCACTGCATAGGGAATAGGGTGCTATTTGGGATACAGCCAGTTTGGTGTGTGTATGGCTGCTTTGATGGAGACGTGCTGTCACCGGCGGCCACGGTGGAAAAGCGGTGCCGTGGGACTCACCTATCAGGTGGTGAGGGGTCAAAGGTGACACCTGGTGCTAAGTAGCATTTAAGATTCGAGAACTGGAAATAGGGAGAGAATGTTTTTACATTTGTAAATTTAACTACCTATTCTCACAAGTATACTGCATGGCTTTCTGATTCAGACTTTCACACGCCTTCATCCCTCTCTCCTCCTCTCCTCCTCATCAAAGCCGTCCCTCTCTCTCCCCATAAATCTGGAGCAGACCTGAAGGTTGAGCCCTGTCTCTCACAGTGAGCTGCGTGTTTCACATTACAGGCATATTTCCACTTTGTATTTTGCTAACCCCTGGCGCTGATAAAAGGCTCAAGAGCCCTGCTAACAGTGTCTGAATGTCTGAGCGCTGGAAAATAACAAGAGCTCTATTCACGGAGCCCATGCTGGGATCGGTGCATAGCGGAGCAGTGAGAGAGACCCAGGGTCCATCCAGCTCAGCAGAAACGCCCTGGTTCTTTTCCTGTAACACACTTTGCGGCCTGTTCACAGAGACAAACCCAGACAACCCAATCATGGCCAGTTCTGACAGAGGAGACCTCAGGGTTAATGGGCCCGGTTCCCAGGCACAGGTTAAGTCAGTCCAGGGGAACCGGACTCAAAGGTTTATTAGTGGTGTTCTATTGAAAAGATCACCTCAACATTGACTGAGGGTGAGTGAGTCCCAAATGGAACCCCAAAAATTGTTCCACCCTATTTTTATAATTTTATTACAAAAAAACATTGAACATCTAATAGTCAAATGATAGTATAAAAGCAGGTGAGCTCTATTCTTTTTGGCCATTTAATGGTGTTTTGTGTTGGAAAAGTGAATGAGTCGAGTATAACACGTCAACCCTGTTACTCATAGATAGACAGGGTAGAAATGTTTTAACAAGTTTTGTTAAGCTTGCGTTCAATTGTCCCTCCCTGTTGCACACAACAAACCTCTATTCCACCTGTCACAATGGGGGTCATGGCTCATAAAAGATGAAATCTTCGACCCTGTTATGGTATTCCCTGTTACTTTAATTGTCACCTTTTTATAATTGTTCTTAATTTAACCTCTGGAGATGAGAAAACATGTCTGCTATGAAGTTAAACATGTGCTCTTTATAACAGATTGTTCAAATTAGATGAAATAAATAGTTATTTTTTAAAACATTACACTACACAAAAGCTCTCTATTTATGAAACGATCCACAGGGAGGAGAGTGCCATTTGGGAAGTAGCCTCAGTCAATGTTTCAGCGTCAAACACTGTTAAATGTATAGGGAGAGGAGAGTGGTGAGAGTGGATATAGGGAGAGGAGTGAGAGGGGATATAGGGAGAGGAGAGGGGTGAGAGTGGATATAGGGAGAGGAGTGAGAGGGGATATAAGGAAAGGAGAGGAGTGAGAGGGGATATAGGGAGAGGAGTGAGAGGGGATATAGGGAGAGGAGTGAGAGGGGATATAAGGAAAGGAGAGGAGTGAGAGGGGATATAGGGAGAGGAGTGAGAGGGGATATAGGGAGAGGAGAGGGGTGAGAGTGGATATAGGGAGAGGAGTGAGAGGGGATATAAGGAGAGGAGTGAGAGGGGATATAGGGAGAGGAGAGGGGTGAGAGTGGATATAGGGAGAGGAGTGAGAGGGGATATAGGGAGAGGAGAGTGGTGAGAGTGGATATAGGGAGAGGAGTGAGAGGGGATATAGGGAGAGGAGAGGGGTGAGAGGGGATATAGGGAGAGGAGTGAGAGGGGATATAGGGAGAGGAGAGGGTGAGAGGGGATATAAGGAGAGGAGAGGGTGAGAGGGGATACAGGGAGAGGAGAGAGGTGAGAGGGGATATAAGGAGAGGAGAGGAGTGAGAGGGGATACAGGGAGAGGAGAGGGGTGAGAGGGGATATAAGGAGAGGAGAGGGGTGAGAGGGGATATAGGGAGAGGAGAGGAGTGAGAGGGGATACAGGGAGAGGAGAGGGGTGAGAGGGGATACAGGGAGAGGAGAGGGGTGAGAGGGGATATAGGGAGAGGAGAGGGGTGAGAGGGGATATAAGGAGAGGAGAGGGGTGAGAGGGGATATAAGGAGAGGAGAGGGGTGAGAGGGGATATAAGGAGAGGAGAGGGGTGAGAGGGGATATTTTTATATATATTATATAAAAAAAGGTATATTGATGGTGCAGGTATATTGATGGTGCAGGTATATTGATGGTGCAGGTATATTGATGATGCAGGTATATTGATGGTGCAGGTATATTGATGGTACAGGTATACCGATGGTGCAGGTATATTGATGATGCAGGTATATTGATGGTGCAGGTATATTGATGGTGCAGGTATATTGATGGTACAGGTATACCAATGGTGCAGGTATATTGATGATGCAGGTATATTGATGATGCAGGTATATTGATGGTGCAGGTATATTGATGGTGCAGGTATATTGATGGTGCAGGTATATTGATGATGCAGGTATATTGATGGTGCAGGTATATTGATGATGCAGGTATATTGATGGTGCAGGTATACTGATGATGCAGGTATATTGATGATGCAGGTATATTGATGATGCAGGTATATTGATGGTCTAGGTTAAAGGGTTTACAGTGATGATGGTACAGGTATATTGATGGTGCAGGTATATTGATGGTCTAGGTTAAAGGGTTTACAGTGATGATGGTACAGGTATATTGATGGTGCAGGTATATTGATGGTACAAGTATATTGATGGTGCAGGTATATTGATGGTCTAGGTTAAAGGGTTTACAGTGATGATGGTACAGGTATATTGATGGTGCAGGTATATTGATGGTACAAGTATATTGATGGTGCAGGTATATTGATGATGCAGGTATATTGATGGTCTAGGTTAAAGGGTTTACAGTGATGATGGTACAGGTATATTGATGGTGCAGGTATATAGATGATAAAGGTATATTGATGGGGCAGGTATATTGATGGTACAGGTATACCAATGGTGCAGGTATATTGATGATGCAGGTATATTGATGATGCAGGTATATTGATGGTGCAGGTATATTGATGGTGCAGGTATATTGATGGTGCAGGTATATTGATGATGCAGGTATATTGATGGTGCAGGTATATTGATGATGCAGGTATATTGATGGTGCAGGTATACTGATGATGCAGGTATATTGATGATGCAGGTATATTGATGATGCAGGTATATTGATGGTCTAGGTTAAAGGGTTTACAGTGATGATGGTACAGGTATATTGATGGTGCAGGTATATTGATGGTGCAGGTATGTTGATGGTGCAGGTCAGAGGGTGACAGTGATGATGGCGCAGATATATTGATGGTGCAGGTCAGAGGGTTTACATTGATGATTGTGCAGGTATGTTGATGGTGCAGTTATATTGATGGTGCAGGTATACCGATGGTGCAGGTATATTGATGATGCAGGTATATTGATGGTGCAGGTATGTTGATGGTCTAGGTTAAAGGGTTTACAGTGATGATGGTACAGGTATATTGATGGTGCAGGTATATTGATGGTACAAGTATATTGATGGTGCAGGTATATTGATGATGCAGGTATATTGATGGTCTAGGTTAAAGGGTTTACAGTGATGATGGTACAGGTATATTGATGGTGCAGGTATATTGATGGTACAGGTATATTGATGGTGCAGGTATATTGATGGTACAGGTATATTGATGGTGCAGGTATATTGATGGTACAGGTATATTGATGGTGCAGGTATATTGATGGTACAGGTATATTGATGGTGCAGGTATATTGATGGTGTAGGTATATTGATGGTGCAGGTCAGAGGGTGACAGTGATGATGGCGCAGATATATTGATGGTGCAGGTCAGAGGGTTTACGTTGATGATTGTGCAGGTATGTTGATGGTGCAGTTATATTGATGGTGCAGGTATATTAATGGTGCAAGTATATTGATGGTGTTGGCATACTGATGGTGCAGGTATATTGATGGTAAAGGTATATTGATAGTGCAGAAAAGAGGATTTGCAGTGAGCATGATGCAGGTATACTAATGGTGCAGAACAGAGGGTTTGCTGTGAGGTTGGTGCAGGTATGTTAATAGTTCAGGTATAATGTTGGGGAAGGTATATTGCTGGTGCAGGTATGCCGATGGTGCAGGTATATTGATGATGCGGGTATATTTATGGTGCAGGTATAGTGTTGGGGCAGGTACATTGATGGTGCTGGTAAACTGATGGTGCAAGTATACTGATGGTGCAGGTATAGTGACGGTGCAGGTATACTGATGTTGCAGGTTAGAGGGTTTGCAGTGAGGATGGTGCAGATATATTAATGGTGCCAGTATATTGATAGTGCAGGTATATTAATGGTGCAGGTATATTGATGGAGCAGCGATATTAATTGTGCAGATATATTGATGGTGCAAGTATATTCATGGTGCACCTATTTTAATGGTGCCAGTTAATTAATGGTGCAAACATATTGATGGTGCCGGTATGCTAATAGTTCAAGTATACTGATGGTGCAGGAATACCGATGGTGCAGCTATAGTGAAGGGGCAGGTATACTGATGGTGCAGGAATACCGATGGTGCAGCTATAGTGAAGGGGCAGGTATACTGATGGTGCAGGAATACCGATGGTGCAGCTATAGTGAAGGGGCAGGTATACTGATGGTGCAGGAATACCGATGGTGCAGCTATAGTGAAGGGGCAGGTATACTGATGGTGCAGGAATACCAATGGTGCAGGTATATTGGTGATGCAGTTATATTGATGGTGCAGGTTAGAGGCTTTGCAGTGAGGATGGTGCAGGTATATTGATGGTGCAGATAAATTGATGATGCAGGTATATTGATGGTGCAGATATACAGAGGGTGACAGTGATGATGGCGCTGATATATTGATGGTGCAGGTCAGAGGGTTTACGGTGATGATTGTGCAGTTATATTGATGGTGCAGGTATATTGATGGTGTTGGCATACTGATGGTGCAGGTATATTGATGGTGCAGGTATATTGATGGTGTTGGCATACTGATGGTGCAGGTATATTGATGGTGCAGTATACTCAGGTTAGAGGGTGTGCAGTGATGATTGTGCAGGCATATTAATGGCATATTAATGGCATATTAATGGTGCAAGTATATTGATGGTGCAGGTATATCAATGGTGCAGATATACTGATGATGATACTACTGGTGAAGGTATATTGATTGGCTGGTATATTGATGGTGCAGGTTAGAGGGTTTGCAGTGAGGATGGTTCAGGTATATTAATGGTGCAGATATGTTGATGGTGCAGGTATATTGAGGGTGCAGGTATACTGATGGTGCAGGTATATTGATGGTGCAAGTATATGTATGGTGCAGGTATAGCGATGGTGCAGGTATATTGATGATGCAGGTATATTTATGGTGCAGGTTAGAGGGTTTGCAGTGAGGATGGTGCAGGTATATTGATGGTGCAGGTATACTTATGGTGCAGGTATACCGATGGTGCAGGTATATTGATGGTGCAGGTATACTGATGGTGCAGGTATATTGATGGTGCTGGTATACCGATGGAGCAGGTATATTGATGGTGCATGTCACATGTGTGGGATAAGGCACGGCATGTTGTACACACAGGTGAGCCCTGATTCATTATCATAGGGGCAAAAACCCAGCTGGAGACATAGCAGAGATCACACACGCATGTACACAGACACATTCACATACCTACTCATGCCTGTCTGCCTGTCTGTCAGTTTTTCTGCCTGTCTGTCTGCCTGTCTGTCCGCATTTCTGTCTGTCTACATGTCTGTCTGCCTGTCTGTCTGCCTGCATGCCTGTCTGTCTGTCTGCATATCTGTCAGCCTGTCTGTTGCCTGTCTGCATGTCTGTCTGTCTGCCTGTGTATGTTTGTCTGCCTAGGGAGTCTAGCTGGGAGGAGGGAGAGAGGGGGGAGACAGACATATGACACACACTCCCTGTCCTGGAATAACTCTCCTGTCCTGGAATAACTCTCCTGTCCTGGAATAACTATCCTGTCCTGAAATAACTCTCCTGTCCTGTAATAGCTCTCCTGTTCTGGAATAGCTCCCCTGTCCTGGAATAACTCTCCTATCCTGGAATAACTCTCCTGTCCTGGAATAACTCTCCTGTCCTGGAATAACTCTCCTGTCCTGGAATTGCTCCCCTGTCCTGGAATAGATCTCCTGTCCTGGAATGCTCTTGGGAATGCAAGGTGGTGAATTCCATTGGCTAGCAGAGAAAAGGGGGTGAGGGGGGTTGGTGGAGATGGGACTGGGACTGGGGGTAGGAGGGGTTGGTGGAGATGGGACTGGGTGGTGGGGGGTTGGTGGAGACGGGGGTAGGAGGGGTTGGTGGAGATGGGACTGGGGGTAGTGGGGGTTAGGGGGGATCGGTGGGTTCTGGAATCCCTGCAGAGAATGAGCCACGTTAGATCAATCACCCTGGATCATTCTGAACATCCACTCTGTGGTCAGCAGACTGACAGATTTGACGTAGGGGGGCTCCGGGCTCTGCCTGTGTCCTGTCTGCACCTTGTTGTTGTGGCTTCTGTCACCTTTCCCAGGCCCTGGAGAGGGGGGTAGGGGGACTATGTGTTCTGGTAGACCCTGTCTATTCTCATCTCTTCTGCTCTGCTGTGGGCTACTTTGTGAAACCAGATCCATCTCTTCAATCTCACAGCACCAGGCACAGACAGGGCCGCCTGTCAGGGCCTTCAACTGTGTAGCGTGACCTTTGACCCCAATCCCCCTGTTTGACCAAAACTGGATGACGAGTCACCGGGGTCAGCGTTATACTGGGTCACCACAGGCTATCAGCAGCTATCTATGTACCTGCCTGCAGCAGGGACACTCCAAGGTCTGCAAACATTACTGACTGACTGACACTGGCTTGCACAAATAGGCACATAGGCAACACACACAGGCTCACACAATCATGCGCACACAGACACACACACGCACACACACACACACACACACACACACACACACACACACACACACACACACACACACACACACACACACACACACACACACACTAACACAACATCTAGTGAAGTAGTCGACAGATTTCTAAAGGGGAGATTGAGGAGATAATGCTGACAACCCAGAGACAGAGAATAAACCCATGTTGCTGACACCTCAGAGAGAGAATAAACCCATGTTGCTGACAACCCAGAGAGAGAGAATAAACCCATATTGCTGACACCTCAGAGAGAGAGAGAATAAACCCATGTTGCTGACACCTCAGAGAGAGAATAAACCCATGTTGCTGACACCTCAGAGAGAGAATAAACCCATATTGCTGACACCTCAGAGAGAGAGAGAATAAACCCATGTTGCTGACACCTCAGAGAGAGAATAAACCCATGTTGCTGACACCTCAGAGAGAGAATAAACCCATGTTGCTGACAACCCAGAGAGAGAGAATAAACTCATGTTGCTGATACCTCAGAGAGAGAATAAACCCATGTTGCTGACAACCCAGAGAGAGAATAAACCCATGTTGCTGACAACCCAGAGAGAGAATAAACCCATGTTGCTGACACCCCAGAGAGAGAGAGAATAAACCCATGTTGCTGACAACCCAGAGAGAGAGAATAAACCCATGTTGCTGACAACCCAGAGAGAGAGAGAATAAACCCATGATGCTGACAACCCAGAGAGAGAGAATAAACCCATGTTGCTGACAACCCAGAGAGAGAGAATAAACCCATGTTGCTGACAACCCAGAGAGAGAGAGAATAAACCCATGTTGCTGACAACGCAGAGAGAGAGAGAATAAACCCATGTTGCTGACAACCCAGAGAGAGAGAATAAACCCATGTTGCTGACACCCAGAGAGAGAATAAACCCATGTTGCTGACAGAGAGAGAATAAACCCATGTTGCCCAGAGAGAGAATAAACCCATGTTGCTGACAACCCAGAGAGAGAGAATAAACCCATGTTGCTGACAACCCCAGAGAGAGAATAAACCCATGTTGCTGACAACCCAGAGAGAGAATAAACCCATGTTGCTGACAGAGAGAGAATAAACCCAGAGAGAGAGAATAAACCCATGTTGCTGACACATCAGAGAGAGAGAGAATAAACCCATGTTGCTGACAACCCAGAGAGAGAGAATAAACCCATGTTGCTGACAACCCAGAGAGAGAGAATAAACCCATGTTGCTGACACCCCAGAGAGAGAATAAACCCATGTTGCTGACACCCAGAGAGAGAGAATAAACCCATGTTGCTGACACCCAGAGAGAGAGAATAAACCCATGTTGCTGACAGAGAGAGAATAAACCCAGAGAGAGAATAAACCCATGTTGCTGACACCCCAGAGAGAGAATAAACCCATGTTGCTGACACCCCAGAGAGAGAGAATAAACCCATGTTGCTGACACCCAGAGAGAGAGAGAATAAACCCATGTTGCTGACCCCAGAGAGAGAGAATAAACCAGAGAGAGAGAATAAACCCATGTTGCTGACAACCCAGAGAGAGAGAATAAACCCATGTTGCTGACACCCCAGAGAGAGAATAAACCCATGTTGCTGACAACCCAGAGAGAGAGAATAAACCCATGTTGCTTGCTGATAAACCCATGTTGCTGAGAGAGAATAAACCCATGTTGCTGAGAATAAACCCCAGAGAGAGAATAAACCCATGTTGCTGACACCCCAGAGAGAGAATAAACCCATGTTGCTGACAACCCAGAGAGAGAGAATAAACCCATGTTGCTGACACCCAGAGAGAGAGAGAATAAACCCATGTTGCTGACACCCCAGAGAGAGAGAATAAACCCATGTTGCTGACACCCCTGAGAGAGAGAGAATAAACCCATGTTGCTGACACCCCAGAGAGAGAATAAACCCAGAGAGAGAATAAACCCATGTTGCTGACACCCCAGAGAGAGAATAAACCCATGTTGCTGACACCCCAGAGAGAGAGAATAAACCCATGTTGCTGACACATACCCAGAGAGAGAATAAACCCAGAGAGAGAATAAACCCATGTTGCTGACACCCCAGAGAGAGAGAATAAACCCATGTTGCTGACACCCCAGAGAGAGAATAAACCCATGTTGCTGACCCCAGAGAGAGAGAATAAACCCCCAGAGAGAGAATAAACCCATGTTGCTGACACCCCAGAGAGAGAATAAACCCAGAGAGAATAAACCCATGTTGCTGACACCCCAGAGAGAGAATAAACCCATGTTGCTGACACCCCAGAGAGAGAATAAACCCATGTTGCTGACACCCAGAGAGAGAATAAACCCATGTTGCTGACAACCCCAGAGAGAGAATAAACCCATGTTGCTGACAACCCCAGAGAGAGAATAAACCCATGTTGCTGACACCCCAAGAGAGAGAGAATAAACCCATGTTGCTGACACCCCAGAGAGAGAGAGAATAAACCCATGTTGCTGACACCCCAGAGAGAGAATAAACCCAGAGAATAAACCCATGTTGCTGACACCCCAGAGAGAGAATAAACCCCCAGAGAGAGAGAATAAACCCATGTTGCTGACACCCCAGAGAGAGAGAATAAACCCATGTTGCTGACACCCCAGAGAGAGAATAAACCCATGTTGCTGACACCCCAGAGAGAGAGAATAAACCCATGTTGCTGACACCCCAGAGAGAGAATAAACCCATGTTGCTGACAACCCAGAGAGGGAGAATAAACCCATGTTGCTGACAAATAAACCCATGTTGCTGACAGAGAGAGAATAAACCCCAGAGAGAGAATAAACCCATGTTGCTGACACATGTTGCTGAGAGAGAATAAACCCATGTTGCTGACAACCCAGAGAGAGAGAATAAACCCATGTTGCTGACACCCAGAGAGAGAATAAACCCATGTTGCTGACAACCCAGAGAGAGAGAATAAACCCATGTTGCTGACACCCCAGAGAGAGAATAAACCCATGTTGCTGACAACCCAGAGAGAGAGAATAAACCCATGTTGCTGACACCCCAGAGAGAGAGAATAAACCCATGTTGCTGACACCCCAGAGAGAGAGAATAAACCCATGTTGCTGACACCCCAGAGAGAGAATAAACCCATGTTGCTGACAACCCAGAGAGAGAATAAACCCATGTTGCTGACACCCCAGAGAGAGAGAATAAACCCATGTTGCTGACACCTCAGAGAGAGAATAAACCCATGTTGCTGACACCCCAGAGAGAGAGAATAAACCCATGTTGCTGACACCTCAGAGAGAGAATAAACCCATGTTGCTGACACCCCAGAGAGAGAATAAACCCATGTTGCTGACACCCAGAGAGAGAGAATAAACCCATGTTGCTGACACCCCAGAGAGAGAGAATAAACCCATGTTGCTGACACCCCAGAGAGAGAATAAACCCATGTTGCTGACACCCCAGAGAGAGAATAAACCCATGTTGCTGACACCCCAGAGAGAGAATAAACCCATGTTGCTGACACCCCAGAGAGAGAATAAACCCATGTTGCTGACACCCCAGAGAGAGAATAAACCCATGTTGCTGACACCCCAGAGAGAGAATAAACCCATGTTGCTGACACCCCAGAGAGAGAATAAACCCATGTTGCTGACACCCAGAGAGAGAGAATAAACCCATGTTGCTGACACCCCAGAGAGAGAATAAACCCATGTTGCTGACACCCCAGAGAGAGAATAAACCCATGTTGCTGACAACCCAGAGAGAGAGAATAAACCCATGTTGCTGACACATCAGAGAGAGAATAAACCCATGTTGCTGACACCCCAGAGAGAGAATAAACCCATGTTGCTGACACAGAGAGAGAGAGAATAAACCCCAGAGAGAGAGAATAAACCCATGTTGCTGACAACCCAGAGAGAGAGAGAATAAACCCATGTTGCTGACACCCCAGAGAGAGAATAAACCCATGTTGCTGACACCCCAGAGAGAGAATAAACCCATGTTGCTGACAACCCAGAGAGAGAGAATAAACCCATGTTGCTGACACCCCAGAGAGAGAATAAACCCATGTTGCTGACACCCCAGAGAGAGAATAAACCCATGTTGCTGACAACCCAGAGAGAGAGAATAAACCCATGTTGCTGACACCCCAGAGAGAGAGAATAAACCCATGTTGCTGACACCCCAGAGAGAGAATAAACCCATGTTGCTGACACCCCAGAGAGAGAATAAACCCATGTTGCTGACACCCCAGAGAGAGAATAAACCCAGAATAAACCCATGTTGCTGACAACCCAGAGAGAGAGAATAAACCCATGTTGCTGACACCCCAGAGAGAGAATAAACCCATGTTGCTGACACCCAGAGAGAGAATAAACCCATGTTGCTGACACCCCAGAGAGAGAATAAACCCATGTTGCTGACACCCCAGAGAGAGAATAAACCCATGTTGCTGACAGAGAGAGAATAAACCCATGTTGCCTCAGAGAGAGAATAAACCCATGTTGCTGCAGAGAGAGAATAAACCCATGTTGCTGACACCCCAGAGAGAGAGAATAAACCCATGTTGCTGACACCCAGAGAGAGAGAATAAACCCATGTTGCTGACACCCCAGAGAGAGAATAAACCCATGTTGCTGACACCCCAGAGAGAGAATAAACCCATGTTGCTGACACCCCAGAGAGAGAATAAACCCATGTTGCTGACACCCCAGAGAGAGAATAAACCCATGTTGCTGACACCCCAGAGAGAGAATAAACCCATGTTGCTGACACCCAGAGAGAGAATAAACCCATGTTGCTGACACCCCAACCCAGAGAGAGAGAGAATAAACCCATGTTGCTGACACCCCAGAGAGAGAATGACACCCCAGAGAGAGAATGAACCCATGTTGCTGACACCCAGAGAGAGAATAAACCCATGTTGCTGACACCCCAGAGAGAGAATAAACCCATGTTGCTGACACCCAGAGAGAGAATAAACCCAGAGAGAATAAACCCATGTTGCTGACACCCCAGAGAGAGAGAATAAACCCATGTTGCTGACACCCCAGAGAGAGAGAATAAACCCATGTTGCTGACACCCCAGAGAGAGAATAAACCCATGTTGCTGACACCCCAGAGAGAGAATAAACCCATGTTGCTGACACCCCAGAGAGAGAATAAACCCATGTTGCTGAATCAGAGAGAGAATAAACCCATGTTGCTGACACCCCAGAGAGAGAATAAACCCATGTTGCTGACACCCCAGAGAGAGAATAAACCCATGTTGCTGACACCCCAGAGAGAGAATAAACCCATGTTGCTGACACCCCAGAGAGAGAATAAACCCATGTTGCTGACACCCCAGAGAGAGAATAAACCCATGTTGCTGACACCCCAGAGAGAGAATAAACCCATGTTGCTGACACCCATGTTGCTGACACCCCAGAGAGAGAGAATAAACCCATGTTGCTGACACCCCAGAGAGAGAATAAACCCATGTTGCTGACACCCCAGAGAGAGAATAAACCCATGTTGCTGACACCCCAGAGAGAGAATAAACCCATGTTGCTGACACCCCAGAGAGAGAATAAACCCATGTTGCTGACACCCAGAGAGAGAGAATAAACCCATGTTGCTGACACCCCAGAGAGAGAATAAACCCATGTTGCTGACACCCCAGAATAAACCCAGAGAGAGAATAAACCCATGTTGCTGACACCCCAGAGAGAGAGAATAAACCCATGTTGCTGACACCCCAGAGAGAGAATAAACCCATGTTGCTGACACCCCAAGAGAGAGAGAATAAACCCATGTTGCTGACACCCCAGAGAGAGAGAATAAACCCATGTTGCTGACACCTCAGAGAGAGAGAATAAACCCATGTTGCTGACACCCCAGAGAGAGAGAATAAACCCATGCTGACACCCTGACACCCAGAGAGAGAGAATAAACCCATGTTGCTGACACCCAGAGAGAGAGAATAAACCCATGTTGCTGACACCCAGAGAGAGAATAAACCCATGTTGCTGACACCCCAGAGAGAGAATAAACCCATGTTGCTGACACCCAGAGAGAGAGAATAAACCCATGTTGCTGACACCCCAGAGAGAGAATAAACCCATGTTGCTGACACCCCAGAGAGAGAATAAACCCATGTTGCTGACACCCAGAGAGAGAATAAACCCATGTTGCTGACACCCCAGAGAGAGAGAATAAACCCATGTTGCTGACACCTCAGAGAGAGAATAAACCCATGTTGCTGATACCTCAGAGAGAGAGAATAAACCCATGTTGCTGACACCCCAGAGAGAGAGAATAAACCCATGTTGCTGACACCCCAGAGAGAGAGAATAAACCCATGTTGCTGACACCTCAGAGAGAGAATAAACCCATGTTGCTGACACCCCAGAGAGAGAGAATAAACCCATGTTGCTGACACCCCAGAGAGAGAATAAACCCATGTTGCTGACACCCCAGAGAGAGAATAAACCCATGTTGCTGACACCCCAGAGAGAGAGAATAAACCCATGTTGCTGACACCCCAGAGAGAGAGAATAAACCCATGTTGCTGACACCCCAGAGAGAGAGAATAAACCCATGTTGCTGATACCTCAGAGAGAGAGAATAAACCCATGTTGCTGATACCTCAGAGAGAGAGAATAAACCCATGTTGCTGACACCCAGAGAGAGAATAAATGACACCCCAGAGAGAGAGAATAAACCCATGTTGCTGACACCCAGAGAGAGAGAATAAACCCATGTTGCTGACACCCCAGAGAGAGAATAAACCCATGTTGCTGCTGACACCCATGTTGCTGACACCCCAGAGAGAGAATAAACCCATGTTGCTGACAACCCCAGAGAGAGAGAATAAACCCATGTTGCTGACACCCCAGAGAGAGAATAAACCCATGTTGCTGACTGACACCCCAGAGAGAGAATAAACCCATGTTGCTGACACCTCAGAATAAACCCATGTTGCTGACAGAGAGAGAATAAACCCATGTTGCTGACACCCCCAGAGAGAGAATAAACCCATGTTGCTGACACCCCAGAGAGAGAGAATAAACCCATGTTGCTGACACAGAGAGAGAATAAACCCATGTTGCTGACAGAGAGAGAGAATAAACCCATGTTGCTGACAGAGAGATGTTGCTGAGAAGAATAAACCCAGAGAGAGAGAATAAACCCATGTTGCTGACACCCCAGAGAGAGAGAATAAACCCATGTTGCTGACACCCAGAGAGAGAGAGAATAAACCCATGTTGCTGACAACCCAGAGAGAGAGAATAAACCCATGTTGCTGACACCCCAGAGAGAGAGAATAAACCCATGTTGCTGACACCTCAGAGAGAGAATAAACCCATGTTGCTGACACCCCAGAGAGAGAATAAACCCATGTTGCTGATACCTCAGAGAGAGAATAAACCCATGTTGCTGACACCTCAGAGAGAGAATAAACCCATGTTGCTGACACCTCAGAGAGAGAGAATAAACCCATGTTGCTGACCCCAGAGAGAGAGAATAAACCCATGTTGCTGATACCTCAGAGAGAGAGAATAAACCCATGTTGCTGATACCTCAGAGAGAGAGAGAATAAACCCATGTTGCTGATACCTCAGAGAGAGAGAATAAACCCATGTTGCTGATACCTCAGAGAGAGAATAAACCCATGTTGCTGATACCTCAGAGAGAGAATAAACCCATGTTGCTGATACCTCAGAGAGAGAATAAACCCATGTTGCTGATACCTCAGAGAGAGAGAGAATAAACCCATGTTGCTGATACCTCAGAGAGAGAATAAACCCATGTTGCTGATACCTCAGAGAGAGAATAAACCCATGTTGCTGACACCTCAGAGAGAGAGAGAATAAACCCATGTTGCTGATACCTCAGAGAGAGAGAGAATAAACCCATGTTGCTGATACCTCAGAGAAGGGTGGACACACTTGGTTTCAGAGGTCTACATCAGTCATTCATTGGAAGGCAAAAAACAAGAATAAACAGCAATACTTTGTAGCCTGAAGACTGAAATTCTGAAGTAACGTGCAACCATTGCCTCTTTAGGGTTAATCCTGTGTGTGGTTTTGGTCCACAAGTTCCACTTTCATTGCTGTTGAGCTTCCTTCAGTTAATGTGAGGTGTTATATTCACCTTGATGGCTGTTCGTTACATTTATGAGAAAAAATAGGGAAAAAACTATGTGCACATGATATGAGTTTAACAATTAATAACAATTAATTGGTGAAAATATTGGATTTGTATTGCTGTGAATCTGACTCACTCACTGTCAAAGATCCTGACAGGGACAGAGCAGAGAGTTTTATGTGACGTCTGTAAGTATTGCCACTCTGGTCAAACAGAGTTACCGTGTGGTAGGAAGGCTTCCTCACATAGCCAGCTCAGAGCTCACCTCAACCAGTAGCCTCTTGACCTCCTCACCCACCGTCAACCAGCCATCCGCCGTTACGAAAGAAAGAATCGACGTTCTCTCTCAAACCAAACACAGAACAAAAGCAACAAACCATTCAGAGAAAAGAAACAGAAGAAGTGGAAACAACAGAGCGAGGTCAGGAACAAGAGGCTATGATACACGGACACAAAGCCAGTTCAGCTGAGCAAACACCCAGGCCAAGGGAGTTGTCCTCCTGACAGGGTTGGTTGTTGTGGCAGAGATTTGGGTTCATTGGGCAGGGAAGAAGTGAGACCAGGGGCCTGGGGAGTGAGACCAGGGGCCTGGGGAGTGAGCCCAGGATTATTGGGAGTGAGGCCAGGGTTCTGGGGAGTGAGGCCAGGGTTCTGGAGAGTGAGGCCAGGGGCTTGGGGAGTGAGCCCAGGATTATTGGGAGTGAGGCCAGGGTTCTGGGGAGTGAGGCCAGGGTTCTGGGGAGTGAGGCCAGGGTTCTGGAGAGTGAGGCCAGGGGCCTGGGGAGTGAGTCCAGGGTTATTGGGAGTGAGGCCAGGGGCCTGGGGAGTGAGGCCAGGGGCCTGGGGAGTGAGGCCAGGGTTCTGGGGAGTGAGGCCAGGGTTCTGGGTAGTGAGGCCAGGGGCCTGGGGAGTGAGGTCAGGGTTCTGGGAAGTGAGGCCAGGGTTCTGGGAAGTGAGGCCAGGGTTCTGGAGAGTGAGGCCAGGGGCCAGGGGAGTGAGGCCAGGTGCCTGGGGAGTGAGGCCAGGGTTCTGGGGAGTGAGGCCATGGTTCTGGGGAGTGAGGCCAGGGTTATTGGGAGTGAGACCAGGGTTATTGGGAGTGAGACCCAGGGTTATTGGGAGTGAGACCAGGGTTATTGGGAGTGAGGCCAGGGTTATTGGGAGTGAGACCAGGGTTATTGGGAGTGAGACCAGGGTTATTGGGAGTGAGCCAAGGGTTATTGGGAGTGAGGCCAGGGTTCTGGGGAGTGAGACCAGGGTTATTGGGAGTGAGGCCAGGGTTATTGGGAGTGAGGCCAGGGTTCTGGGGAGTGAGACCAGGGTTATTGGGAGTGAGGCCAGGGTTATTGGGAGTGAGGCCAGGGTTCTGGGGAGTGAGACCAGGGTTATTGGGAGTGAGGCTAGCGGCCTGGGGAGTGAGACCAGGGTTATTGGGAGTGAGGCCAGGGTTATTGGGAGTGAGGCCAGGGTTCTGGGGAGTGAGACCAGGGTTATTGGGAGTGAGGCCAGGGTTATTGGGAGTGAGACCAGGGTTCTGGGGAGTGAGACCAGGGTTATTGGGAGTGAGGCCAGCGGCCTGGGGAGTGAGACCAGGGTTATTGAGAGTGAAGCCAGCGGCCTGGGGAATGAGGCCAGCGGCCTGGGGAGTGAGGCCAGCGGCCTGGGGAGTGAGGCCAGCGGCCTGGGGAGTGAGACCAGGGTTATTGGGAGTGAGGCCAGGGTTATTGGGAGTGAGGCCAGGGTTCTGGGGAGTGAGACCAGGGTTATTGGGAGTGAGGCCAGGGTTATTGGGAGTGAGGCCAGGGTTCTGGGGAGTGAGACCAGGGTTATTGGGAGTGAGGCCAGCGGCCTGGGGAGTGAGACCAGGGTTATTGAGAGTGAAGCCAGCGGCCTGGGGAATGAGGCCAGCGGCCTGGGGAGTGAGGCCAGCGGCCTGGGGAGTGAGACCAGGGTTCTGGGAGTGAGGCCAGGGTTCTGGGAGTGAGGCCAGGGTTCTGGGGAGTGAGACCAGGGTTCTGGGAAGTGAGGCCAGGGTTCTGGGAGTGAGGCCAGGGTTCTGGGGAGTGAGACCAGGGCCATTGGGAGAGAGGCCAGCGGCCTGGGGAGTGAGACCAGGGTTATTGAGAGTGAAGCCAGCGGCCTGGGGAATGAGGCCAGCGGCCTGGGGAGTGAGGCCAGCGGCCTGGGGAGTGAGGCCAGCGGCCTGGGGAGTGAGACCAGGGTTATTGGGAGTGAGACCAGGGTTCTGGGGAGTGAGGACAGCGGCCTGGGGAGTGAGACCAGGGTTCTGGGGAGTGAGACCAGGGTTATTGGGAGTGAGACCAGGGTTCTGGGGAGTGAGGCCAGCGGCCTGGGGAGTGAGACCAGGGTTCTGGGGAGTGAGACCAGGGTTATTGGGAGTGAGACCAGCGGCCTGGTGATTGAGACCAGGGGTCCCGGGGTTAAAGCAGGAATCCAGCAGGTCCACCACTTCCAGTGGTCTGGACCAGGAGATCTCAACACCCCTCTCTTCTCCATGCTCCTGATAATGGGGGGAGATGCTGCTCCAACACTGGATGGCCTTAGCCAGAATGTTCTCCTCTTTAGCTTGTCAGCTACTGCTGCTACTTTACTCAGTGTGACCTTTAATTGAGTATTTGTCTTCCTGTCTTAACTTATCAGAGACACACAGAACCAGAAGGACAGTGACCTTCAGAGACTGGAGTTGTGTCTAAAAGAAAAGTGAACACATGGCGGCGTTTGTCTGACTGACCTGCAAAGATACGTAACTGTTTACGGTGAGGGAGCGGCCCGAGCCCCGACACCCCAGCACAGTCATCCTCGTCATCACAGTCGCCACTCTCAAACCACTCCTCCTCCTCCTCTCTCGTGCTCCGTCCCTCCGGCCCTTCACCCCCACCTGACCGGGCTCTCCAGCGCTTCTCAGGCACCGTCACCAGACGCAGCAACTGTAGAGGCAGAGAGGAAAGGGTTCTAAAACATAATAAGATCACACACATATGGACTTGCCTCCCAAATGGCCTCCTATTCACTTTATAGTACACTACTATTGACCAGGGCCCGTAAGGTCCCATGTGGCTCAGTTGGTAGGGCATGGTCCTTGCAAAGCTAGGGTTGTGGGTTTGATTCCCACAGGGACCAGTGTGAGAATGTATGCACTGCTAAATGATTAAAATGTAAGAAAGAAATGTGCATTAAGTAAGATGCCATCTAGGACAAACATACGCTGACCTTATTCACACCCTTTGGTGGAATGTACATGTCCAGTACATTGGTAACATAATAATTCAGGACTTTGGTTGCTTCCCAAATGGTATCCTATTCCCTTTATTGTGCACTCTTTTTTGACCAGGGCCCATAGAGCTGTGTTAAAAAGTAGTACACTATACAGTTGAGGGAATAGGGTGCCATTTGGGAAGCAGACGTTGTAACTGCCTGACATGGGAGGAAGGCGAGGATGTGGGGGAAACTCCAGGAAAAACATTGTCAGGGCTAAAACGAGTGGTGTTTAACAAACTCCTTATATAATCACCATGCACAGAAATGTTGCTATCTAGGCCAGATGTTTTATTTCTGTGGTGATTCATCCACAGCGTAATAGCAGGCGGAGGCTGTGGCTGTTGATTACTCAGTGGTGGAAAAAGTACCCAATTGCCATACTTGAGTAAAAGTAAAGATACTTTAATAGAACATGACTCAAGTAAAATTGAAAGTTTACCCAGTAAAAGACTACTTGAGTAAAAGTCTAAAAGTATTTGGTTTTACATTCAGTTGATGTCGGAAGTTAACATTAACCTCAGCCAAATACTTTTAAACTCAGTTTTTCACAATTCCTGACATTTAATCCTAGGAAAAATGCCCTGTTTTAGGGCAGTTACGAGCCCCACTTTATTTTAAGAATGTGAAATGTCAGAATAATAGTAGAGAGAATGATTTATTTCAGGTTTTATTTCTTTCATCACATTCCTAGTGGGTCAGAAGTTTACATACACTCAATTAGTATTCGGTACCATTGCCTTTAAATTGTTTAACTTTGCTCAAACATTTCAGGTAGCCTTCCACAAGCTTCCCAGAATAAGTTTGGTGAATTTAGGCCCATTCCTCCTGACAGAGCAGGTGTAACTGAGTCAGGTTTGTAGGCCTCTTTGCTCGCACACGCTTTTTCAGTTCTGCCCACACATTTTCTCACAGGTCAGGGCTTTGTGATGGCCACTCCAATGACTTGACTTTGTTGTCCTTAAGCCATTTTGCCACAACTTTGGAAGTGTGCTTGGGGTCATTGTCCATTTGGAAGACACATTTGCGACCAAGCTTTAACTTCCTGACTGATGTCTTGAGATGTTGCTTCAATAAATCCATATAATTTTCCTCCTCATGATGCCATCTATTTTGTGAAGTGCACCAGTCCCCTCTGCAGCAAAGCACCTCCACAACATGATGCTGCCACCCCCGTGCTTCACGGTTGGGATGGTGTTCTTCGGCTTGCAAGCTTCCCCCTTTTTCCTCCAAACATAATGATGGTCATTATGGCCAAACATTTCTATTTTTGTTTCATCAGACCAGTGGACATCTCTCCAAAAAGTATGATCTTCGTCCCCATCTGCAGTTGCAAACCGTAGGCTGGCTTTTAAATGGCAGTTTTGGAGCAGTGACTTCTTCCTTGCTGAGCGGCCTTTCATGTTATGTCGATATAGGACTCGTTTTACTGTGTATATAGATACTTTTGTACATGTTTCCTCCAGCATCTTCACAAGGTACTTTGCTGTTGTTCTGGGATTGATTTGCACTTTACGCATTAAAGTACGTTAATCTCTAGGAGACAGAACTCGTCTCCTTCATCAGTGGTATGACGGCTGAGTGATCCCATGGTGTTTATACTTGAGTACTATTGTTTGTACAGATGAACGTGGTACCTTCAGGTCTCCAATTGGTTTCTGAGGTCTTGGCTGATTTCTTTTGATTTTACCATGATGTCAAGTGAAGAGGCACTGAGTTTGAAGGTAGGCCTTGAAATACATCCACAGGTACACCTCCAAATGACTCAAATTATGTCAATTAGCCTACCGGAAGCTTCTAAAGCCATGACATCATTTTCTGGAATTTTCCAAGCTGTTTAAAGGCACAGTCAACTTAGTGTATGTAGTGTATTCTGACCCACTGAAATTGTGATACAGTGAATTATTAGTTAAATAATCTGTCTGTAAACAATTGTTGGAAAAATTACTTGTGTCATGCACAAAGTAGGTGTTCTAACTGACTTGCCAAAACTATAGTTTGTTAACAAGAAATTTGTGAAATGGTTGAAAAATAAGTTTTAATGACAACCTAAGTGTATGTAAACTTCCGAATTCAACTGTATTCTTAAGTATCAAAAATACATGTAATTGCAAAAATATACTTAAGTACCAAAAGTAAAAGTATAAATCGTTTCAAATTCCTTATATTAAGGTCATCTTTTTAATTTACGGATAGCCAGGGTCACACTCCAACACATCATTTATTATCAAAGAATGTGTTTCGTGAGTCCGCTAGTCCACCAGATCAGAGGCAGTAGGGATGACCAGGGATGTTCCCTTAATTAGTATGTGAATTGGAGCATTATCGTGTAACAATTATCAGTAAAAATGTATGGAGTAAAAAGTACATCATTTTCTTTAGGAATGTATTGAAGTAAAAGTAAAAGTTGTCAAAAATATAAATAGTAAAATAAAGTACAGGTACCCCAAAAAACGACTTAAGTAGTACTTTAAAGTATTTTAACTTTACACCACTGTGTTCACTGACATATCATTTACTGGTGGAGACAGAATTACAGTATCTACACATGAAACATTGTGTGATTGTGTTGTTCTTGGCAAACACCATTGTTGGTATCTGACCAACATAGATAAACTGGCATTAAACAATGTGAATACATTGAACAGAACATCAAGATCCAACGTAGAGAAATTACTTTGTCAAAAAAAAAAACATCTCTCTGTGATTTACAAGTTAAAAAGTTAAAGTGTGTGTTGGATCTTACAAAGACAATACTGAATGTCATACATAGATAAACCCTACACTGTGTGACCCTGTATTTCATACATAGATAAACCCTACACTGTGTGAAAACATAGATTTTGTGACCTGTATTTCATTAGATAAACTACACTGTGTGACCCTGCATAGATAAACCCTACACTGTTGAGAACATAGATAAACCCTACACTTGATTTTCATACATAGATAAACCCTTTAAAAAAATTTTTTTAGACCTTTATTTAACTAGGCAAGTCAGTTGAGAACAAACTCTTATTTTCAATGACAGCCTAGGAACAGTGGGTTAACTGCCTGTTCAGGGGCAGAATGACAGATTTGTACCTTGTCAGCTCGGGGATTTGAACTTTGCAACCTTCCGGTTACTAGTCCAACACTCTTACCACTAGGCTACCCTGCCGCCCCTATACAGAATGACCCTGTATTTCATACATAGATAACCCCTATACTGAATGACCCTGTATTTCATACATAGATAACCCCTATACTGAATGACCCTGTATTTCATACATAGATAAACCCTACACTGAATGACCCTCTATTTCATACATAGATAAACCCTACACTGAATGACCCTCTATTTCATACATAGATAAACCCTACACTGAATGACCCTCTATTTCATACATAGATAAACCCTATACTGAATGACCCTCTATTTCATACATAGATAAACCCTATACTGAATGACCCTCTATTTCATACATAGATAAACCCTATACTGAATGACCCTGTATTTCATACATAGATAACCCCTATACTGAATGACCCTGTATTTCATACATAGATAAACCCTACACTGAATGACCCTCTATTTCATACATAGATAAACCCTATACTGAATGACCCTCTATTTCATACATAGATAAACCCTACACTGAATGACCCTCTATTTCATACATAGATAAACCCTACACTGAATGACCCTCTATTTCATACATAGATAACCCCTATACTGAATGACCCTGTATTTCATACATAGATACATTTTGTAGTGTATGACCCTGTATTTCATACATAGATAACCCCTATACTGAATGTTCCCATATTACATACAAAGATACATTTTGTAGTGTACGACCCCGTATTTCATACATAGATACATTTTGTAGTGTATGACCCCGTATTTCATACATAGATACATTTTGTAGTGTACGACCCCGTATTTCATACATAGATAACCCCTATACTGAATGTTCCCATATTACATACATAGATACATTTTGTAGTGTATGACCCTGTATTTCATACATAGATACATTTTGTAGTGTACGACCCCGTATTTCATACATAGATAACCCCTATACTGAATGTTCCCATATATCATACATAGATAAATCTTATAGTGCACGACCCCGTATTTCATACATAGATTAACTGTACTGAGTTGGATTCCAAAATAAATTACACATTTCAATCCAATTGAAATGTGTCACATGAGGAATGGAATAAAATAATTTTTACAGTTTAAAATAAATACAATTTGGTTTAGAATTTTACTTCAATTTCACTGCAATGGTGTAACATTAATCCCTTTTGCATGTTTTATCCAAATCAAATAAAAATATTTCCCCAATTACTTAGCTACAGAAGCTTATTATGTGTTGTGCAACACATACCGGAATTGTGTTTATTGAGATTCTGTGGCAAACCAATCAACTCGTAAATGATTTACAAACGTTTGAGAGCTGTAAATCTGGGGTATCCAAAACCAATTTCAACATTCCTCTTCAGCCAGTGCAAAATATATAATCTAACTACATGTGAGTCCTGAATGGCACCCTATTCCCTACATAGTGCACTACTTCTGACCAGGGCCCTGGTCAAAGGAAGTGCACTATATAGGGAATGGGGTGCCATTTGTAACAAATCATACATTCTGTTAAAGGACGGTCAGAACACAAGGAGGAGACACAAATCATCAAAACAACATAGTTTCATAACTGGATTGAAAACATCTGGTCATAGCTCTTGTCCTTAGGACATTGGTCTGACTTGATAACGTTATCAGTCTGAATGAAAGAACTTCGAGAAGCATCCAAACTGCATTCTTTAAATATATATGGAACTCTTGTCCTTAGGACATTGGTCTGACTTGATAATGTTAACAGTCTGAATAAAAGACCTTTGAGAAGCATCCAAACTGCATTCTTTATTATATATGAAATGACAGTATCGATTTATGAAGAGTATGTAGTGCACTACTCTTAGGGCAGGGCAGGGCTCATAGGGCTATTTTATGGTCCCTGGTCAAAAGTAGTGCACTATATAGGGAATGAGGTGCCATTTTGGACTTAGACATACAGACAGACTCGTCTCTGACCACCTCTCCACCTCCACAGCATCAGGCATAATTAAGAGGACTACCAAGGTAACATATGTGCCAAATTCCATCCTCCTCTTTCCCCTTATTCAGCCCTCCTTTCATTTTTCCATTCTGTCTCCCCTCTTTATTTTCATTGATTTCCTCCCTATGCACGTACACTACGATCAAAGGTTTGGGGTCACTTAGAAATGTCCTTGTTTTTGAAAGAAAAACACATTGTTTGTCCATTAAAATAACATCAAATTGATCAGAAATACAGTGTACCCGTAGATAGGCCTACAGTGTACCCGTAGATAGGCCTACAGTAGTACCCGTAGATAGGCCTACAGTAGTACCCGTAGATAGGCCTACAGTGTTCCCGTAGATAGGCCTACAGTGTACCCGTAGATAGGCCTACAGTAGTACCCGTAGATAGGCCTACAGTAGTACCCGTAGATAGGCCTACAGTAGTACCCGTAGATAGGCCTACAGTGTACCCGTAGATAGGCCTACAGTAGTACCCGTAGATAGGCCTACAGTGTACCCGTAGATAGGCCTACAGTAGTACCCGTAGATAGGCCTACAGTAGTACCCGTAGTGTAGACATTCCTCACAATCAAATGTCGACCGCATTATCTACCAAGAGCATTCTCTTCGATTATAATCACAGCCGCATATATTCCCCCCCAAGCAGACACATCGACGGCCCTGAACGAACTTTATTTGACTCTATGTAAACTGGAAACCACATATCCTGAGGCTGCATTCATTGTAGCTGGGGATTTTAACAAGGCTAATCTGAAAACAAGACTCCCTAAATTCTATCAGCATATCGATTGTGTTACCAGGGCTAGTAAAACCCTGGATCATTGTTATTCTAACTTCTGCGACGCATATAAGGCCCTCCCCCGCCCTCCTTTTGGAAAAGCTGACCACAAATCCATTTTGTTGCTCCCAGCCTATAGACAGAGACTAAAACAGGAAGCTCCCGCGCTCAGGTCTGTTCAACGCTGGTCCGACCAATCTGATTCCACGCTTCAAGATTGCTTTGATCACGTGGATTGGGATATGTTCCGCATTGCGTCAAACAACAACATTGACGAATACGCTGATTCGGTGAGCGAGTTCATTAGCAAGTGCATCGGCGATGTCGTACCCACAGCAACTATTAAAACATTCCCAAACCAGAACCCGTGGATTGATGGCAGCATTTGCGCAAAACTGAAAGTGTGAACCACTGCTTTTAACAAGGGCAAGGTGACCGGAAACATGACCGAATACAAACAGTGTAGATATTCCCTTCGCAAGGCAATCAAACAAGCTAAGCGACAGTATAGAGACAAAGTAGAGTCGCAATTTAACAGCTCAGACACACAAGAGGTATGTGGCAGGGTCTACAGTCAATCACGGATTACAAAAAGAAAACCAGCCCCGTCGCGGACCATGATGTCTTGCTCCCAGACAGACTAAACAACTTCTTTGCTCGCTTTGAGGACAATACAGTGCCACTGACACGGCCCGCTACCAAAACCTGTGGACTCTCCTTCACTGCAGCCAACGTGAGTAAAACATTTAAACGTGTTAACCCTCGCAAGGCTGCAGGCCCAGACGGCATCCCCAGCCGCGTCCTCAGAGCATACGCAGACCAGCTGGCTGGTGTGTTTACGGACTTATTCAATCAATCCTTATCCCAGTCTGCTGTTCCCACATGCTTCCAGAGGCCCACCATTGTTCCTGTTCCCAAGAAAGCTAAGGTAACTGAGCTAAACGACTACCTGAAGTGCTTTGAGAGACTAGTCAAGGACCATATCACCTCCACCCTACCTAACACTCTAGACCCACTCCAATTTGCTTACCGCCCAAATAGGTCCACAGACGATGCAATCTCAACCACACTGCACACTGCCCTAACCCATCTGGACAAGAGGAATACCTATGTGAGAATGCTGTTCATCGACTACAGCTCAGCATTCAACCTGGGTCTCAACCCCGCCCTGTGCAACTGGTTACTGGACTTCCTCACGGGCCGCCCCCAGGTGGTGAAGGTAGGTAACAACATCTCCACCCCGCTGACCCTCAACACTGGGGCCCCACAAGGGTGCGTTCTGAGCCCTCTCCAGTACTCCCTGTTCACCCACGACTGCGTGGCCATGCACGCCTCCAACTCAATCATCAAGTTTGCAGACGACACTACAGTGGTAGGCTTGATTACCAACAATGACGAGACGGCCTACAGGGAGGAGGTGAGGGCCCTCGGAGTGTGGTGTCAGGAAAATAACCTCACACTCAACGTCAACAAAACAAAGGAGATGATTGTGGACTTCAGGAAACAGCAGAGGGAGCACCCCCCTATCCACATCGACGGGACAGTAGTGGAGAGGGTAGTAAGTTTTAAGTTCCTCGGCGTACACATCACGGACAAACTGAATTGGTCCACCTACACAGACAGCGTGGTGAAGAAGGCGCAGCAGTGCCTCTTCAACTTCAGGAGTCTGAAGAAATTTGGCTTGTCACCAAAAGCACTCACAAACTTTTACAGATGCACAATCGAGAGCATCCTGTCGGGCTGTATCACCGCCTGGTACGGCACCTGCTCCGCCCACAACCGTAAGGCTCTCCAGAGGGTAGTGAGGTCTGCACAACGCATCACTGGTGGCAAACTACATGCCCTCCAGGACACCTACACCACCTGATGTCACAGGAAGGACATAAAGATCATCAAGGACAACAACCACCCGAGCCACTGCCTGTTCACCCCGCTATCATCCAGAAGGCGAGGTCAGTACAGGTGCATCAAAGCAGGGACCGAGAGACTGAAAAACAGCTTCTATCTCAAGGCCATCAGACTGTTAAACAGCCACCACTAACATTGAGTGGCTGCTGCCAACATACTGACTCAACTCCAGCCACTTTAATAATGTAAAAATGTATGTAAAAATGTACCACTAGCCACTTTAAACAATGGCACTTAATATAATGTTTACATACCCTACATTACTCATCTCATATGTATATACTGTACTCGATACCATCTACTTGCCTATGCCGTTCTGTACCATCACTCATTCATATATCTTTATGTACATATTCTTCATCCCTTTACACTTGTGTGTATAAGGTAGTTGTTGTGAATTGTTAGGTTAGATTACTCGTTGGTTATTACTGCATTGTCGGAACTAGAAGCACAAGCATTTCGCTACACTCTCATTAACATCTGCTAACCATGTGTATGTGACCAATAACATGTGATTTGATTTGAGAATGACATCAGTCTGAAAGATAAACAAGCTCTGTTCTCTGCCACTGCCTGCATATACAAACAGGTCTGGTATCTACAAGTAACACAAACTGTAAAGTTTAGAGAGGGAACATGCAGGCAGTACGTGTTCCTCCGAGGGAGGGCTGCCCAGCCCAACAAACCTCTATTCATATCCCCAACATTCAGACCATACATGGTGGGTGACCACATTTCTAAAAGCCTGTTCATTTGGACCCGGGGATGGAGAAACACTCATTCATAGAGATGGAATATCCATAGGAACAAACTGCATTCTATTATTTCTTGTTTTACCACCCTGAGAGAAAACGTGCGTTGCTGGGCTGTGTGAGTATCAACCCCAAAACAGCGCCTCCTAGTGACAAAACATGGCTCCCAGGTGCCTCTCCGTCTCCAGAAAAAAAGGGGAATTTTATTACAGAAGTCAATGAAAAACATTCTTCTCCCTTCTTTCCTCCTTATGAGCGATGTGAATTTAAAGCACTTAACTTTCTCGTTTAAGAAAGAATAATGTTTGCGCTCGTGTGCCAGAAGAGATTTACTGAGGTCTAGGAATTCCTTCCAGAGATCCGTTGCCTGGCAATGCAGAAAGACATTGGGAGGGGAGGAGTGTCTCACAAACAAATTAAAAAGCAAAAAAGACTGAAAGCTAATGTGGTAAAGCAAGGAAAGAAAGATGTGGTAGGGGATATTTAACAACAAAAAGGAGAGGAAGGAAAGAAAGATGTGGTAGGGGGTATTTAACAACAAAAAGGAGAGGAAGGAAAGAAAGATGTGGTAGGGGGTATTTAACAACAAAAAGGAGAGGAAGGAAAGAAAGATGTGGTAGGGGTATTTAACAACAAAAAGGAGAGGAAGGAAAGAAAGATGTGGTAGGGGTATTTAACAACAAAAAGGAGAGGAAGGAAAGAAAGATGTGGTAGGGGGTATTTAACAACAAAAAAAGGAGAGGAAGGAAAGAAAGATGTGGTAGGGGGTATTTAACAACAAAAAGGAGAGGAAGGAAAGAAAGATGTGGTAGGGGGTATTTAACAACAAAAAGGAGAGGAAGGAAAGAAAGATGTGGTAGGGGTATTTAACAACAAAAAGGAGAGGAAGGAAAGAAAGATGTGGTAGGGGATATTTAACAACAAAAAGGAGAGGAAGGAAAGAAAGATGTGGTAGGGGTATTTAACAACAAAAAGGAGAGGAAGGAAAGAAAGATGTGGTAGGGGTATTTAACAACAAAAAGGAGAGGAAGGAAAGAAAGATGTGGTAGGGGATATTTAACAACAAAAAGGAGAGGAAGGAAAGAAAGATGTGGTAGGGGTATTTAACAACAAAAAGGAGAGGAAGGAAAGAAAGATGTGGTAGGGGTATTTAACAACAAAAAGGAGAGGAAGGAAAGAAAGATGTGGTAGGGGTATTTAACAACAAAAAGGAGAGGAAGGAAAGAAAGATGTGGTAGGGGGTATTTAACAACAAAAAGGAGAGGAAGGAAAGAAAGATGTGGTAGGGGGTATTTAACAACAAAAAGGAGAGGAAGGAAAGAAAGATGTGGTAGGAAAGAAAGGGGTATTTAACAACAAAAAGGAGAGGAAGGAAAGAAAGATGTGGTAGGGGTATTTAACAACAAAAAAGGAGAGGAAGGAAAGAAAGATGTGGTAGGGGTATTTAACAACAAAAAGGAGAGGAAGGAAAGAAAGATGTGGTAGGGGTATTTAACAACAAAAAGGAGAGGAAGGAAAGAAAGATGTGGTAGGGGTATTTAACAACAAAAAGGAGAGGAAGGAAAGAAAGATGTGGTAGGGGGTATTTAACAACAAAAAGGAGAGGAAGGAAAGAAAGATGTGGTAGGGGTATTTAACAACAAAAAGGAGAGGAAGGAAAGAAAGATGTGGTAGGGGTATTTAACAACAAAAAGGAGAGGAAGGAAAGAAAGATGTGGTAGGGGTATTTAACAACAAAAAGGAGAGGAAGGAAAGAAAGATGTGGTAGGGGTATTTAACAACAAAAAGGAGAGGGAGGAAAGAAAGATGTGGTAGGGGTATTTAACAACAAAAAGGAGAGGAAGGAAAGAAAGATGTGGTAGGGGGTATTTAACAACAAAAAGGAGAGGAAGGAAAGAAAGATGTGGTAGGGGTATTTAACAACAAAAAGGAGAGGAAGGAAAGAAAGATGTGGTAGGGGTATTTAACAACAAAAAGGAGAGGAAGGAAAGAAAGATGTGGTAGGGGGTATTTAACAACAAAAAGGAGAGGAAGGAAAGAAAGATGTGGTAGGGGTATTTAACAACAAAAAGGAGAGGAAGGAAAGAAAGATGTGGTAGGGGGTATTTAACAACAAAAAGGAGAGGAAGGAAAGAAAGATGTGGTAGGGGTATTTAACAACAAAAAGGAGAGGAAGGAAAGAAAGATGTGGTAGGGGTATTTAACAACAAAAAGGAGAGGAAGGAAAGAAAGATGTGGTAGGGGTATTTAACAACAAAAAGGAGAGGAAGGAAAGAAAGATGTGGTAGGGGTATTTAACAACAAAAAGGAGAGGAAGGAAAGAAAGATGTGGTAGGGGTATTTAACAACAAAAAAAGGAGAGGAAGGAAAGAAAGATGTGGTAGGGGTATTTAACAACAAAAAGGAGAGGAAGGAAAGAAAGATGTGGTAGGGGTATTTAACAACAAAAGGAGAGGAAGGAAAGAAAGATGTGGTAGGGGTATTTAACAACAAAAAGGAGAGGAAGGAAAGAAAGATGTGGTAGGGGTATTTAACAACAAAAAAGAGGAAAGAAAGATGAAGGTAGGGGTATTTAACAAAAGAAAGAGGATGAAAGAAAGATGTGGTAGGGGTATTTAACAACAAAAAGGAGAGGAAGGAAAGAAAGATGTGGTAGGGGTATTTAACAACAAAAAGGAGAGGAAGGAAAGAAAGATGTGGTAGGGGTATTTAACAACAAAAAAGGAGAGGAAGGAAAGAAAGATGTGGTAGGGGGTATTTAACAACAAAAAGGAGAGGAAGGAAAGAAAGATGTGGTAGGGGTATTTAACAACAAAAAGGAGAGGAAGGAAAGAAAGATGTGGTAGGGGTATTTAACAACAAAAAGGAGAGGAAGGAAAGAAAGATGTGGTAGGGGTATTTAACAACAAAAAGGAGAGGAAGGAAAGAAAGATGTGGTAGGGGTATTTAACAACAAAAAGGAGAGGAAGGAAAGAAAGATGTGGTAGGGGTATTTAACAACAAAAAGGAGAGGAAGGAAAGAAAGATGTGGTAGGGGTATTTAACAACAAAAAGGAGAGGAAGGAAAGAAAGATGTGGTAGGGGGTATTTAACAACAAAAAGGAGAGGAAGGAAAGAAAGATGTGGTAGGGGTATTTAACAACAAAAAGGAGAGGAAGGAAAGAAAGATGTGGTAGGGGGTATTTAACAACAAAAAGGAGAGGAAGGAAAGAAAGATGTGGTAGGGGATATTTAACAACAAAAAGGAGAGGAAGGAAAGAAAGATGTGGTAGGGGTATTTAACAACAAAAAGGAGAGGAAGGAAAGAAAGATGTGGTAGGGGGTATTTAACAACAAAAAGGAGAGGAAGGAAAGAAAGATGTGGTAGGGGTATTTAACAACAAAAAGGAGAGGAAGGAAAGAAAGATGTGGTAGGGGTATTTAACAACAAAAAGGAGAGGAAGGAAAGAAAGATGTGGTAGGGGTATTTAACAACAAAAAGGAGAGGAAGGAAAGAAAGATGTGGTAGGGGTATTTAACAACAAAAAGGAGAGGAAGGAAAGAAAGATGTGGTAGGGGTATTTAACAACAAAAAGGAGAGGAAGGAAAGAAAGATGTGGTAGGGGTATTTAACAACAAAAAGGAGAGGAAGGAAAGAAAGATGTGGTAGGGGTATTTAACAACAAAAAGGAGAGGAAGGAAAGAAAGATGTGGTAGGGGTATTTAACAACAAAAAGGAGAGGAAGGAAAGAAAGATGTGGTAGGGGTATTTAACAACAAAAAGGAGAGGAAGGAAAGAAAGATGTGGTAGGGGTATTTAACAACAAAAAGGAGAGGAAGGAAAGAAAGATGTGGTAGGGGGTATTTAACAACAAAAAGGAGAAAGGAAGGAAAGAAAGATGTGGTAGGGGTATTTAACAACAAAAAGGAGAGGAAGGAAAGAAAGATGTGGTAGGGGGTATTTAACAACAAAAAGGAGAGGAAGGAAAGAAAGATGTGGTAGGGGTATTTAACAACAAAAAGGAGAGGAAGGAAAGAAAGATGTGGTAGGGGGTATTTAACAACAAAAAGGAGAGGAAGGAAAGAAAGATGTGGTAGGGGTATTTAACAACAAAAAGGAGAGGAAGGAAAGAAAGATGTGGTAGGGGTATTTAACAACAAAAAGGAGAGGAAGGAAAGAAAGATGTGGTAGGGGGTATTTAACAACAAAAAGGAGAGGAAGGAAAGAAAGATGTGGTAGGGGTATTTAACAACAAAAAGGAGAGGAAGGAAAGAAAGATGTGGTAGGGGTATTTAACAACAAAAAGGAGAGGAAGGAAAGAAAGATGTGGTAGGGGTATTTAACAACAAAAAGGAGAGGAAGGAAAGAAAGATGTGGTAGGGGGTATTTAACAACAAAAAGGAGAGGAAGGAAAGAAAGATGTGGTAGGGGGTATTTAACAACAAAAAGGAGAGGAAGGAAAGAAAGATGTGGTAGGGGGTATTTAACAACAAAAAGGAGAGGAAGGAAAGAAAGATGTGGTAGGGGGTATTTAACAACAAAAAGGAGAGGAAGGAAAGAAAGATGTGGTAGGGGGTATTTAACAACAAAAAGGAGAGGAAGGAAAGAAAGATGTGGTAGGGGTATTTAACAACAAAAAGGAGAGGAAGGAAAGAAAGATGTGGTAGGGGGTATTTAACAACAAAAAGGAGAGGAAGGAAAGAAAGATGTGGTAGGGGTATTTAACAACAAAAAGGAGAGGAAGGAAAGAAAGATGTGGTAGGGGTATTTAACAACAAAAAAGGAGAGGAAGGAAAGAAAGATGTGGTAGGGGTATTTAACAACAAAAAGGAGAGGAAGGAAAGAAAGATGTGGTAGGGGTATTTAACAACAAAAAGGAGAGGAAGGAAAGAAAGATGTGGTAGGGGTATTTAACAACAAAAAGGAGAGGAGGAAAGAAAGATGTGGTAGGGGTATTTAACAACAAAAAGGAGAGGAAGGAAAGAAAGATGTGGTAGGGGTATTTAACAACAAAAAGGAGAGGAAGGAAAGAAAGATGTGGTAGGGGTATTTAACAACAAAAAGGAGAGGGAGGAAAGAAAGATGTGGTAGGGGGTATTTAACAACAAAAAGGAGAGGAAGGAAAGAAAGATGTGGTAGGGGTATTTAACAACAAAAAGGAGAGGAAGGAAAGAAAGATGTGGTAGGGGGTATTTAACAACAAAAAGGAGAGGAAGGAAAGAAAGATGTGGTAGGGGTATTTAACAACAAAAAGGAGAGGAAGGAAAGAAAGATGTGGTAGGGATATTTAACAACAAAAAGGAGAGGAAGGAAAGAAAGATGTGGTAGGGGTATTTAACAACAAAAAGGAGAGGAAGGAAAGAAAGATGTGGTAGGGGTATTTAACAACAAAAAGGAGAGGAAGGAAAGAAAGATGTGGTAGGGGTATTTAACAACAAAAACCTAAAAAAAAGGAGGAAGGAAAGAAAAACCTTCCTGGAAAGTGTTCTGTCCCTTTTCAGAGTATGTTCTGAAGAGGGATGTCTAACGGACCTTAGCCACCTGCCAGACCACAGACAGAACCCCTTTCTAATACAGAGGCCACTGATCAACTCTGTTGTAATGGTGTAGAAAAATACAGAGACACAGTAATTGGCGTCAAACACTCCCTCTTTGAAAAATAGAGCTACGGTTATTCCGTGACATAGCAACATGGTATTTCCTTTCTTTCAAAACACAGAGACGCCGTAGTACACTTCTCTAAAGTGTGCTACTTTGGTACACTTGTCACTACTGTAAGTACTGCTCTCATTCAGAACACCTGCTAAATTACTAAAATGTAAATGTCTACACTTCTCTCTATGGCACAGAGATAGGACTACAGTAGTACTCCTAGATAGGCCTACAGTAGAACCTGTAGATATGCCTAGAGTAGTACCCGTAGATAGGAGTACGGTAGTACCCGTAGATAGGCCTACAGTAGTACCTGTAGGTAGGCCTAGAGTAGTACTCCTAGATAGGTCTACAGTAGTACCTGTAGATAGGCCTAGAGTAGTACTCCTAGATAGGCCTACAGTAGAACCTGTAGGTAGGCCTACAGTAGTACCCGTAGATAGGCCTACAGCAGTACCCGTAGATGGGCCTACAATGGTACCCCTAGATAGGCCTACAGTACAACCTGTAGGTAGGCCTACAGTAGTACCCGTAGATAGGCCTACAGCAGTACCTGTAGATAGGCCTACAGTAGTACCTGTAGATATGCCTACAGTAGTACCCGTAGATAGGCCTAGAGTAGTACTCCTAGATAGGCCTACAGTAGAACCTGTAGATACGCCTACAGTAGAACCTGTAGATAGGCCTACAGTAGTACCCATAGATAGGCCTACAGTAGTAGCTGAATATGCCTACAGTAGTACCCGTAGATAGGCCTACAGTATTACTCGTAGATAGGCCTACAGTATTACCCGTAGATAGGCCTACAGTATTACCCGTAGATAGGCCTACAGTAGAACCTGTAGATACGCCTACAGTAGAACCTGTAGATAGGCCTACAGTAGTATCCGTAGATAGGCCTACAGCAGTACCCGTAGATAGGCCTACAGTAGTACCCGTAGATAGGCCTACAGTATTACCCGTAGATAGGCCTACAGTATTACCCGTAGATAGGTCTACAGTAGAACCTGTAGATACGCCTACAGTAGAACCTGTAGATAGCACTACAGTAGTATCCGTAGATAGGCCTACAGCAGTACCCGTAGATAGGCCTACAGTAGTACCCGTAGATAGGCATACAGTAGTACCCGTAGATAGGCCTACAGTATTACCCGTAGATAGGCCTACAGTATTACCCGTAGATAGGCCTACAGTAGTACCCTTAGATAGGCCGACAGTAGTACCCGTAGATAGGCCTACAGTATTACTTGTAGATAGGCCTACAGTAGTACCCGTAGATAGGCCTACAGTATTACCCGTAGATAGGCCTACAGTATTACCCGTAGATAGGCCTACAGTAGTACCCGTAGATAGGCCGACAGTAGTACCCGTAGATAGGCCTACAGTATTACCCCTAGATAGGCCTACAGTATTACCCGTAGATATGCCTACAGTAGTACCCGTAGATAGGCCTACAGTATTACCCGTAGATAGGCATACAGTAGTACCCGTAGATAGGCCTACAGTATAACCCGTAGATAGGCATACAGTATTACCCGTAGATAGGCATACAGTAGTACCCATAGATAGGCCTACAGTATTACCCGTAGATAGGCCTACGGACTTACCCGTAGATAGGCCTGCAGTAGTACCCATAGATACGCCTACAGTATTACCCGTAGATAGGCCTACAGTAGTACCCTCTGAGGCTCCGTGGCTTTTGCCTGCTGGCTGTGTCTGCCATAGCTGCGGTAGCATGGGGGTGTTTGTGTCAAAAGTGGCGCTGCACTCTTGGCACAGCCGACCCACAGCGGGATCTGACAAGAGCCTCCACAGTCACCACAAGAGGCACAAATGTCAAATCACTCTGTGAGAGGGAATCTTCCGCAATAAAACAACACCAGAGATAAACTTTACTTCTCAAAAAAATAAACACATAGTGTGTTTCGTATTAAGGAAGGAAATTGGTTCTCCTTTAACTATTTCATTTGATTGAGAACTGCAGCATGGATAGAACTGGGTTTGCTAGACAGCTGGACAGAGAGAAAAAGATAAAGAGGAGGGGGGGGGTATTCAACAACAAATTCAACCCCTTCTAGACAATTTCCTGGACAAGATGTTTCACTGCAATAGTGAAGGTGTAAACTTGGCAGTTTATATGGTTTGCTGTTTGTTTGTTGTAGAACCAAAAAGTGGTGAATCACTAAAACAATACAGAAATACACTACGGAAAAAGAAGGACGGGCACATCAGAAATCAGCTCAATATAATTGAAGAATACATAGAATCTAACCATTTCTGGGAAAATTGGAAAACTCTAAACAAACGACAACACAAATAGTTATCTATCCAAAACAGAAATGTATGGATAAACCACTACTCCAATCATTTTGGTTCTATAACAAACAAACAGCAAACCATATACATAATCAGATACAAATCTTAGAATCAACTATTAAAGACTACCAGAACCCACTGGATTCTCCAATTACATTGAATGAACGACAGGACAAAATACAAACCCTCCAACCCAAAAAGGCCTGTGGGGTTGATGGTATCCCAAATGAAATGATAAAATATACAGATCACAAATGCCAATTGGCTATACTTAAACTCTAACATCATCCTCAATTCTGGCATCTTCCCCAATATTTGGAACCAAGGACTGATCACCCCAATCCACAAAAGTGGAGACAAATTTGACCCCATTAACTTCTGGGGGATTTGCAGCAACCTTGGGAAAACCCACGCCATTATCATTAACAGCAGAATTATGGATGTCCTCAGCGAAAATAATGTACTGAGCAAATGGGGGCGGGGGGGGGCAGCTTAAGCCCCACCCTCTTCAACATATACAGTGGGGCAAAAAGTATTTAGTCAGCCACCAATTGTGCAAGTTCTCCCACTTAAAAAGATGAGAGAAGCCTGTAATTTTCATCATAGGTACACTTAAACTATGACAGACAAAATTAGGGAAAAAAATCCAGAAAATCACATTGTAGGATTTTTAATGAGTTTATTTGCAAATTATGGTGGAAAATAAGTCTTTGGTCACCTACAAGCAAGCAAGATTTCTGGCTCTCACAGACCTGTAACTTCTTCTTTAAGAGGCTCCTCTATCCTCCACTCGTTACCTGTATTAATGGCACCTGTTTGAACTTGTTATCAGTATAAAAGACACCTGTCCACAACCTCAAACAGTCAAACTCCAAACTCCACTATGGCCAAGACCAAAGAGCTGTCAAAGGACACCAGAAACAAAATTGTAGACCTGCACCAGGCTGGGAAGACTGAATCTGCAATAGGGAAGCAGCTTGGTTTGAAGAAATCAACTGTGGGAGCAATTATTAGGAAATGGAAGACATACAAGACCACTGATAATCTCCCTCGATCTGGGGCTCCACGCAAGATCTCACCCCGTGGGGTCAAAATGATCACAAGAACGGTGAGCAAAAATCCCAGAACCACACGGGGGGACCTAGTGAATGAGCTGCAGAGAGCTGGGACCAAAGTAACAAAGCCTACCATCAGTACACACTACGCCGCCAGGGACTCAAATCCTGCAGTGCCAGATGTGTCCCCCTGCTTAAGCCAGTACATGTCCAGGCCCATCTGAAGTTTGCTAGAGAGCATTTGGATTATCCAGAAGAAGATTGGGAGAATGTCATATGGTCAGATGAAACCAAAATAGAACTTTTTGGTAAAAACTCAACTTGTCGTGTTTGGAGGACAAAGAATGCTGAGTTGCATCCAAAGAACACCATACCTACTGTGAAGCATGGGGGTGGAAACATCATGCTTTGGGGCTGTTTTTCTGCAAAGGGACCAGGACGACTGATCCGTGTAAAGGAAAGAATGAATGGGGCCATGTATCGTGAGATTTTGAGTGAAAACCTCCTTCCATCAGCAAGGGCATTGAAGATTAAACGTGGCTGGGTCTTTCAGCATGACAATGATCCCAAACACACCGCCCGGGCAACGAAGGAGTGGCTTCGTAAGAAGCATTTCAAGGTCCTGGAGTGACCTAACCAGTCTCCAGATCTCAACCCCATAGAAAATCTTTGGAGGAAGTTGAAAGTCCGTGTTGCCCAGCAACAGCCCCAAAACATCACTGCTCTAGAGGAGATCTGCATGGAGGAATGGGCCAAAATACCAGCAACAGTGTGTGAAAACCTTGTGAAGACTTACAGAAAACGTTTGACCTCTGTATATAACAAAGTATTGAGATAAACGTTTGTTATTGACCAAATACTTATTTTCCACCATAATTTGCAAATAAATTCATTAAAAATCCTACAATGTGATTTTCTGGAGTTTTTCTCTCATTTTGTCTGTCATAGTTGAAGTGTACCTATGATGAAAATTACAGGCCTCTCTCATTTTTTTAAGTTGGAGAACTTGCACAATTGGTGGCTGACTAAATACTTTTTTGCCCCACTGTATATCAACGAATTGGCGAGGGCACTAGAACAGTCTACAGCACCTGGCCTTCACCCTACTAGAATCTGAAGTCAAATATCTACTGTTTGTTGATGATCTGGTGCTTCTGTCCCCAACCAGGCTGTATCACATCCAGCCATGATTGGGAGTCCCATATCGTCCGGGTATCGTCCGGGTATGGCCGGGGTAGGCCGTAAATAAGTAAATAAGAATTTGTTCTTAACTGACTTGCCTAGTTAAATAAAGGTTAAATTAAAAATATAATTAAATTAAAAACAAGGAGGGCCTACAGCAGCACCTAGATCTTCTGCACAGATTCTGTCAGACCTGGGCCAGGTCTGGACAGCAACACAATTAGACCCAACCAAATCAAAAATATAATTACTTGACACATTGGAAAGAATTTACAAAAACATTTAGAAAACTAGAGTGCTATGTGACCCTTAACAGAGAGTACACGGTGGCAGATTACCTGACCACGGTGACTGACCAAAAATTAAGGAAATGTTTGACAACGTACAGACTCAGTGAAAATATCCTTGCTATTGAGAAAGGCCGCCGTGTGCACACTGCCCACAAAATTAGGTGGAAACTGAGCTGCACTTCATAACCTCCTGCCAAATGTATGACCATATTAGAGACACATATTTCCCTCAGATAACACAGACCCACAAAGAATTTGAAAATAAACCCAATTTTGATAAACTCCCTATTGGGTGAAATACCACAGTGTGCAATAACAGCAGCAAGATTTGTGACCTGTTGCCACAAGAAAAGAGCAACCAGTGAAGAACAAACACTTTTGTAAATATAACTCATATTTATGTTTACTTATTTTCCCTTTTGTACTTTAACTATTTGCACACCGTTACAACACTGTATATAGGCATAATTTGGCATTTGAAATATCTTTATTATTAGAACCTCTGCGAGTGTAATGTTTCCTGTTCATTTTTATTGTTTGTTTCACTTTTGTTTATTATCTATTCCACTTTCTTTGGTGACGTAAACATATGTTTCCCATGCCAATAAAGAGAGAGAGAGAGAGAGAGAGAGAGAGAGAGAGAGAAAGAGCATGAGAGAGAGGGAGAGAGCAAGAGAGAAAGAGAGAGACAGGGGAGAGAGAGCGAGAGAGAGAGAGAGAGAGAGACAGAGACAGAGAGCGAGAGAGAGCGAGCGAGAGAGAGAGCGAGCGAGAGCGAGAGGGAGAGAGAGGGAAGTCATAAGAGGGAAGGGCTGGCTGAAAGGCTACACACAAAGCCCAAACATGTGGCTGATTGCTCAGCCAGTGCAGGGCCAAGCCCAGACATAGTCACAGAAACCACAATGTCTGTCATAGCCTCCCAAACATGATATCTACTCCACATAGGGTCACTGTGGGCAACACGGCAGCTGCAGCTCTAGATCCAATGAAAACCTGCACTACCACTGTACCACAGGCCTTCACCTGCATCACACAGCACTGCTGCAAAAGTGAGAGCCTTTACATGGTTGAAATTACACAGCAATTACATTTTGTGTTGGGTGGTTATGTTGGTGCTCAATTGAATGCAATTCTGTTTGGCATGAGGCAGTGGAAAAGGTATTTTTCTGACCACCATAGAAAATCCAAACAACAGCAACATCATTAAAGAACAAGAAACAATAGAAAGACATCAGACAACATAACACTGAGGACAACACAACACTGAGGACAACACAACGCAACACTGAAGACAACACAACACCGAGGACAACACAACACTGAGGACAACACCACGCAACACTGAGGACAGCGCAACACTGAGGACAACACAACACAACACTGAGGACAGCACAATACAACACTGAGGACAACACAATGCAACACTGAGGACAACGCAACACTGAGGACAACACAACACAACACTGAGGACAACACAACACTGAGGACAACGCAACACTGAGGACAACACAACACAACACAACACTGAGGACAACACAACACAAAACTGAGGACAACACAACACTGAGGACAACACAACGCAACACTGAAGACAACACAACACCGAGGACAACACAACACTGAGGACAACACCACGCAACACTGAGGACAACACAACACTGAGGACAACACAACACAACACTGAGGACAGCACAATACAACACTGAGGACAACACAATGCAACACTGAGGACAACGCAACACTGAGGACAACACAACACAACACTGAGCACAACACTACACTGAGGACAACGCAACACTGAGGACAACACAACACAACACTGAGGACAACACAACACTGAGGACAACACAACACTGAGGACAACACAACGCAACACTGAGGACAACGCAACACTGAGGACAACACAACACTGAGGACAACACAACACTGAAGACAACACAACACCGAGGACAACACAACACTGAGGACAACACCACGCAACACTGAGGACAGCACAATACAACACTGAGGACAACACAATGCAACACTGAGGACAACGCAACACTGAGGACAACACAACACAACACTGAGGACAACACAACACTGAGGACAACGCAACACTGAGGACAACACAACACAAAACTGAGGACAACACAACACTGAGGACAACACAACACTGAGGACAACACAACGCAACACTGAGGACAACGCAACACTGAGGACAACACAACACTGAGGACAACACAACACAACACTGAAGACAACACAACACCGAGGACAACACAACACTGAGGACAACACCACGCAACACTGAGGACAGCACAATACAACACTGAGGACAACACAATGCAACACTGAGGACAACGCAACACTGAGGACAACACAACACAACACTGAGGACAACACAACACTGAGGACAACGCAACACTGAGGACAACACAACACAAAACTGAGGACAACACAACACTGAGGACAACACAACACTGAGGACAACACAACACTGAGGACAACACAATGCAACACTGAGGACAACGCAACACTGAGGACAACACAACACAACACTGAGG